>NC_079431.1:526541-576541 GCF_026213295.1 Gadus chalcogrammus
GCTCTATCGAAACCTACTGGTTATTGTGCACGAGTGGGCGTTCGTCTTACATTGTATTTTGTTGTAACATTTATCGACAACATTTCAGTTTTTTTCCGACCTTTGTGTTAAGGGAGTTAAAACAAATTTAATTTGGCAAAGGAAATATTCCGTAAGAAGAACATTACATTGCGGCGACGAGCGTTTCTCTCTAAATTGCGTTTAGCGTGTGAGCCATGGGGCCGACCCGCAGCGCTGAGCTCACATCATCATCATCAGAAGGCGCAGATGGATTTGATATATACTGAGGAGAACGAGCCGTCAGAAAAAGATGGATCGAAGATCTTGAAAAGGTTTTCCAAAGTAATGATCAGGCCAACACATTTAAAAGCCCATGGTTTTGTATAAGTTGACATTCGTTGAAAAGTTATGATCATATTCACATTTATTAAAAAATAAAATAAATATATAAATGGTATTATCAAAACGTACATTTATTAGGCAAGCTCAACTCTGGACATTTCAGCACATGAACCTAAAGAGTCATTTTTAATAACGAAGAAGAATAGAACCCCAAAGCAAAAGTCTCTCGACATCAAACTGTCTTGACGTCATTTGTCCCAATTAATGAGAACCAAACGTCACTTAGTCTGCATGCATCAATTAACGAGGAGTCTGCATAGACAACAATTAACGAGGAGTCTGTAGACAACAATTAACGAGGAGTCTGCATAGACATCAATTAACGAGGGGACTTAGTCTGCATATGACATAAATGATCTTCAAAAACCTGTGGTAATGACGAGTTTATGACCCAGCTGGTCCTGTCGTTGTATCCTGACTCATGCTACCTGAGCCGTTATGTGTATTTGTGCTTCTCTAGTTTCAGAATTAAAGCTTCCAAACTGAAGTCTGATCTGCGAAAGGCAACAACTTACAAATAATAATAACAATACAAATAAAAACAATTCCACTATCAGTGGAATGAAGTGAGGGAGGAAAGAGAGTAGCGTTCATCAGCCTCCCCTCTCTCCCCCTCCTTCTCTCCCCCTCTCCTCTCCTCCCCCTCCTCCTCATCTTCTCCTCTCCCCCTCCTCCTCTCCCCCTCTCCCCCTCTCCCCCCCACTTCTCCTCGCCCTCCTCCTCCTCTTCCTCCTCCTCCTCCCCCTCCTCCTCTCCCCCTCTCCCCCCCTCCTCTCCTCTCCTCCTCCTCTCCTCCTCTCCCCCTCCTCCTCTCCCCCTCTCCTCCCCCTCCTTTCCTCTCCTCGCCCTCCCCCTCTCCTCCTCCTCTCCCCCCCTCCTCCCCCTCTCCTCCCCCTCTCTCCCCCCCCCCTCCCCGGGTCACTTGCTGCTGTTCTTGTGGGAGAAGTGGAGGTAGAGGTGGCTGTTCATGCGGTCCTGTGGGACGGTGGCCTGGCAGAACGCGCACTGAGGGCTGGCGCCGCCGCCGCCGCCGCCATCGCGCTCCCGGGCCCCCCGCTCCCGGGCCCCCCGCTCAGCAGCCCCCCGCTCCAGCTCACGCAGGACGGGACCACAGAGTGGCTGTGGAGAGGTCACAACAGGGAGACGTTAGGGAGCAGTGAAGGGAGGCTCATTAAGGCCTGGGATTATGCGTTCAGATGATTGACTTCAGTCACCCCCAGGGGGCGCTGTAGGCCCCACTGTGACCTTCCTATCTGCTAGTCAGCCTCAGGGTGAGAACCCGTGTTCCACCAGCAGGGGGCGCCTGAGGGGCCTCTAACCGTCATCGTCTGACGCGCTGATCAACGATTCAGACAACAGACAGGAAGTGACTCAATGAGGCCCTGACGCTGTTGCTCCCCTGAAGCCCCGCCCCTCTCACCTGTTGGGGTCCGCCCTCCTCCGTCGGGGAGGGGGGCCCTGGGGGGAGACCAAAGGGCCCGGGCTGCCCCCCCAGGGGGGGCTCCTCCATCACGGGGAGGGGGGGCTGGCCGCACCGCAGGGGTCTCTCCGGGGCGCTGTTCAGGAAGTCGTACTCGCAGTCCAACGCCGGCGGGAACTTCACGCTGAGTCGGGCCAGAGAGTCCCCCAGGTCCCGCCCCCCAAGGCCCTGGTCCTGGGGGCCGGCACCGCGGGACGCCAGCGCCGTGGCCGTCTGTGGGGCGTCGCCCCCCACAGGAGGGGCCCCGGGCGTGGCCCCGGGCGTGGCCCCTGGCGTGGCCCCAGGCGTGGCCCCTGGCGTGGCCCCGGGCGTGGCCCTGGGCGTGGTCCTGTTGGCCCTCGGAGCGGGGGGGCCGGGCCCCTCGGTCCGCTCGGCCGTGCCGTCAGTGCACTGGATGGGCATGGAGAACTGCTGGTCTGTGGCGGCAGAACGACAACAAACACGTTGGATTACAGTACGGACTCATTACTGTACTGACTCCTTACTGTACGGACTCCTTACTGTACGGACTCCTTACTGTACGGACTCCTTACTGTACTGACTCCTTACTGTACGGACTCCTTACTGTACGGACTCCTTACTGTACGGACTCATTACTGTACTGACTCATTACTGTACTGACTCCTTACTGTACGGACTCATTACTGTACTGACTCCTTACTGTACGGACTCCATAATGTACGGACTCATTACAGTACGGACTCATTACTGTACGGACTCATTACAGTACGGACTCATTACAGTACGGACTCCTTACTGTACGGACTCATTACTGTACGGACTCATTACAGTACGGACTCCTTACTGTACTGACTCCTTACTGTACGGACTCCATAATGTACGGACTCCTTACTGTACGGACTCATTACAGTACTGACTCCTTACTGTACAGACTCCTTACTGTACGGACTCCTTAATGTACGGACTCATTACAGTACGGACTCCTTACTGTACGGACTCATTACTGTACGGACTCCTTAATGTACGGACTCATTACAGTACGGACTCATTACTGTACGGACTCATTACTGTACGGACTCCTTACTGTACGGACTCCTTACTGCACGGACTCATTACAGTACGGACTCATTACTGTACGGACGCCTTACTGTACGGACTCCTTAATGTATGGACTCATTACAGTACGGACTCATTACTGTACGGACTCATTACTGTACTGACTCCTTACTGTACGGACTCCTTACTATACGGACTCCTTACTGCACGGACTCCTTACTGTACGGACTCCTTACTGTACGGACTCATTACAGTACAGACTCATTACTGTACGGACTCATTACAGTACGGACTCCTTACTCTACGGACTCATTACAGTACGGACTCATTACAGCGCTGACTCCTTACTGTAAGGACTCATTACTATACGGACTCCTTACTGCACGGACTCCTTACTGTACGGACTCCTTACTGTACGGACTCAGTACAGTACGGACTCATTACAGTACGGACTCATTACAGCGCTGACTACTTACTGTACGGACTCATTACAGTACGGACTCATTACTGTACGGACTCCTTACTGTACGGACTCATTACTGTACGGACTCCTTACTGTACGGACTCATTACTGTACGGACTCATTACTGTACGGACTCATTACAGTACGGACTCATTACAGCGCTGACTCCTTACTGTACGGACTCATTACTGTACGGACTCATTACAGTACGGACTCCTTACAGCGCTGACTCCTTACTGTATGGACTCATTACAGTACGGACCCGTTACAGTATGGACTAATTACATTACGGACTAATTACACTAAAGACTAATTACAGTACCTACTCGTTACGGTACGGACTAATTACAGTACAGACTCGTTACAGTATGGCGTAATTACAGTACGTACTCGCTACAGTTAAGACTAATTACAGTAGGGACTCGTTACAGTACAGACTTGTTAAAGTACTGACTCATTAGAGTACAGATTCATTACAGTACGGACTCGTTACAGTAGGAATCATTACAGTATGGACTCATTACAGTACTGACTCAATACAGTATGGACTCGTTAAAGTACAGACTAATTACAGTACGGACTTGTTACACTACGGACTCATCTATCTAATATGTAATATGCATATATATTATACATAGATACATATACCGTGTATTATATGCTGAGTGAGCAGCTCAGTGTGTTAATCTGCTCGTTCTCTTTTTCTGGCCACGGGTCAGAGGTCAATGAAGCGCGAGGCTGTTGTCGTTGGCGACGTGTTGCTCTGTAATTGTTCTGGAGAACAGCGCAGAAGGTATTAAACAGGTCCAGGCCTGAGGCTGGATGACCGCTGGACAGGTCTCCCCCCTGGAAGCGCCTCAGGTGGTCCTTACCGCTGGACAGGTCTCCCCCCTGGAAGCGCCTCAGGTGGTCCTTCTGTCGCCGCGTCAGGATCTGGATCTGCTGGAATCTCCCTTGAATGGCTTCGAATACTTCCAGCATGCTCTGGCTGCAGGACAAACCACAGTCTGAGGTCAGCGGCTCTGCTGAGCGAGAACCAAGAGGTTCCCGGTACCCCAGGGGAGCCAGATACCTGTCCGGGGGGCTCTTCAGCGCGGGCCAAGGAGGGGCAGCCAGTGCCCTGTCGGCGTTCTCCTTCTGAAGACAAGGACAAAGAACATTAGAGGACGGCACTGAACGGTTGAAATGTTGTTGTTTTTCGACAAATACGTTTGGTGTCCTGCTACATTAGACCTAGCAGGTGTCTTTAGTGTGTCCTACTACGTTAGCATGGCCTGCTACGTTAGCGTGTCCCGCTGCGTTAGCGTTTCCTGCTAGGTTAACTTGTCCTGCTACGTTAGCTTGTCTTTAGCGTGTCTTTGGCGTGTCCTGCTATGTGAGCGTGGCCTGCTACGTTAGCGTGGCCTGCTACGTTAGCGTGGTCTGCTACGTTAGCGTGGCCTGCTACGTTGCCCTACCAGCTGTGTCTTCCTGAGGTCGGCGGTTCGGTCGGGGCGGTGGACGCCGAGCTCCGCCCCCTCGGGCCCCGCTGGCCCCTCCTCCCGGGCCCTGGCTTCTCGTCGTCTGGCCTTTGATCTGCTCTCTCCTGCGGAACACAGACGGCCCCCGGAGGATGAGACGCACGCCGACCCCCCCCACGCCCACCGTCAGACGGAAGTCGCGCTCCCACTGACCTTGCGGCTGATTGGCTGAGGACAGCTGGGCCTCCAGCCTGGAGATGAGCTGCCGCTGGTCCTCGATCTGCTGCTGCAGCTCCTGGGTGTAGCGGACGTAGTACTCTGTCTGGGGGGGGGGGCTCTGTTAATACCACGTAGTACTCTGTCTGGGGGGGGCTCTGTTAATACCACGTAGTACTCTGTCTGGGGGGGGGCTCTGTTAATACCACGTAGTACTCTGTCTGGGGGGGGGGGCTCTGTTAATACCACGTAGTACTCTGTCTGGGGGGGGGGCTCTGTTAATACCACGTAGTACTCTGTCTGGGGGGGGGGCTCTGTTAATACCACGTAGTACTCTGTCTGGGGGGGGCTCTGTTAATACCACGTAGTACTCTGTCTGGGGGGGGCTCTGTTAATACAACCCTTCTCTCCATTGGGTATTGATCAGTAATTAATCAGAGAGGAGTGAAACTTCACGTTCACATTTGGGGAAAGAACTCCTGAAGTGAATAAGGTAAAAGACAACACATGTGATTGGCTGTCTCCATCTCCCAGAGCATGTGATTGGCTGTCTCCATCGCCCAGAGCATGTGATTGGCTGTCTCCATCACCCAAAGCATTTGATTGGCTGTCCCCATGGCTCCACCCCCTCTCTAGTTACCATCGTCTCCAGCTCCTTCTTAGCCAGGTCCTTCTCCAGGGAGGCCTGGCGGTAGACCTCGAAGGCCTTGTTCACCTGCTCTCCCATGCTGCTCCTCTCCATGTCTGCTGCTCCACCATCCCTGAGGCGGGGGACATCAGTGCTACACACACACACACACACACACACACACACACACACACACACACACACACACACACACACACACACACACACACACACACACAGGGGACAGGTCAGTACACACACACACACACACACACACACACACACACACACACACACACACACACACACACACACACACACACACAGGGGACAGGTCAGCACACACACACAAATACACACATACGCGCACACACACACACACACACACACACACACACACACACACACAACAGTGAGCATTCGAACACACACAGGTTGATGTTCAAAATCAGATCTAGGATCAGATCTGGGGAATGTGTGTGTGTGTGTGTGTGTGTGTGTGTGTGTGTGTGTGTGTGTGTGTGTGTGTGTGTGTGTGTGTGTGTGTGTGTGTGTGTGTGTGTGTGTGTGTGTGTGTGTGTGTGCATAAAATGGCGACGTCTGTTTTTCTGTATGTAACATTATCTAAAATGGAAACATCCCTGACTCCAAATGGAGAGCATGCAGATACTTTTTAATAATGAATGACAATATCCCAGGAAGACCATTGAATTAGGATGATACTTCATGGTATTACTGAACACTCATGTTGGGGATTGAGTATACTAAACATGCAGTTTGACTGGGTGTAGTTTGACTGGGTGCAGTTTGACTGGGGTGTAGTTTGACTGGGGTGTAGTTTGACTGGGTGTAGTTTGACTGGGTGTAGTATGTACAAATTCAGAGAAACGTTCTTTCATTGTTCGTTATTGTTATAACATTATTGTCATGGATATTAATTTAATAAACAGAATATCTTGATTGACCTATTAAAGTCAATAAACATCGCATTAAGTTTTGCTTCATCGTAAAGTCAAGGGAACATTTCATTTGAATGATCTGAATTAATTCAACAAAACTACAAAGCTGCAGTTTTCAAACACTTTTTTGGTAGTATGTTTATGTAGGACTATAGTCTTATTTATATGTAGGAGTAATAGTCCTATGTACATGTAGGACTATAGTCTTATGTATATGTGGGACTATTCTTATTTATATGTAGGACTATAGTCTTATGTACATGTAGGACTATAGTCTTGTGTACATGTAGGACTATAGTCATATGTACATGTAGGACTATAGTCTTATGTATATGTGGGACTATTCTTATTTATATGTAGGACTATAGTCTTATGTATATGTAGGACTATAGTCTTATGTACATGTAGGACTATAGTCTTATTTTCATGTAGGACTATGTAGTAAGCAATGCACGAGTAGATTGTCATTCAGTTAAACAATCTAAAGAAACAACTTGTTAGATATTTAAATCTACACATTCAAAACCATATAATAATAAATAGTTACTTAATATGTTTAAAACAACATATCAATAAAAAGTTACATGTCAAGTCAACATAAGTTCAAGGATCACGTTTGACTGAAACCACAAATTAAAGATAATAAACTTAATGTATTAGTTCCTGATCTGTGATCAATAGCTCTGATCATCACTCATCCCATAGTAAACCTTAAGTTGTCCTTACCTTCATCAAGTCCAGACGCTTTAAACGGAGCCGAAACATCAGATAATAGTTGACTCGAAAGAGGAATAGGAGTCTAGGAGAGGAAACTAGAAAAGTGCTTTAGGAGTCGAGCCGGGGACTTCCCCCGGGGAACCCCCGGCCCGCCTCTTCCGTCCGACCGACACAAACCAATCAGCGAGAAGATACACTTCGGTCTGACCGACACTGGCCAATCATATTGCAGATACACTTCCGTCTTTTCGGGTGCCAGCCGTTCACCGTGCAGATAGACTTCCGTACTACAGAATGCCAGCCATTCAGCGTGCAGAGAGAAATCGCGTATGGCGGTTGGCGTTGTGTTCGACTCTCAGTAAAGCGGCTGGTCTGTTGTTTACTGTACAGTATCAGACTCTGCCAGCAGAGGGCGCAGTGGTGCAGCCCGGGACAACGTGAGGTTGGGTTCATTTCTCCTCCCGGTGAATTTAAAGCCATGATATGATGAAAGGATTCAACATGGCTCCTCTTGGAAAACCTTCTTGCTAGCAGAGAGGATGTTGGTCGGTGGCTTAGAGACGGTTCAGCAGAACACCCTGACGGCCTGTGGAGGAGAAGTATTCACCAGACTTTGGTCTTCATCAGTCTTCACACACATACACACACACACACACACACACACACACACACACACACACACACACACACACACACACACACACACACACACACACACACACACACACACACACACACACACACACACACACACACACACACACACACACACACACACACACACACACACACGACATGAGAACAGACAGAGGGCAGAGCAGGGGGGGGGGGGGGGGGGGTATCAGATTTCCGGAACCCAGAGAAGCTCTGCTGAGGAGAGAATGAAAAGGAGTAAGAGGAGAGGCTGGAAGAATTCAGTTACTACACAAACACACACACACACACACACACACACACACACACACACACACACACACACACACACACACACATACATACACACCTACATATACACACACCTACACACACACACACACACACACACACACACACACACACACACACACACACACACACACACATAAACATACACACACACACACACACACACACACACACACACATACAAACCTACATATACACACACCTACAAACACACACACACACACACACACACACCTACAAACACCCACACACCTACAAACACACACACACACATACACACACACAAACATACACTCACACACCTACAGACACACACACACACATTCACAGACACACACAAACACATATACACCTATACACACACACACACACCACAGGTTTGCTGTTCCACAAACCTGTTGCCCTCCGATGGATCACAGGGTGACCTCTGACCTTTCATCAGAACCACCTGATGCTCCCAGGAAGTGACAGATGGGATTCTGTGTTGAGAATTTAAATTATTTGAAACACGCATCCAGAAGAGGAAGTAACAGTTCACACAGAACAGGCCAAGAAGAAGAACTTCCTGTCGTACTGCTACTTCCTGTTGCTGAAGGACAGGAAGTCCTCCTGCGGTCCCCCGGCGTCACGCTGAAACACGTCCCTGTTAATAAGAGTCCCCGTCTCACAGAGCAGATCCTGGTCTCTGCTGGTCCCTGCTTCCGGTTTATATTCATTAGAGGTATTCATGGTTTCCTAACTTTCAGAATAACAAAAGGTGTATCATGGACCTCAAACCATCTATTATGGGATGTGAAGCGTGGAGTTGTAATGTATAAGAGGATTGAAGAGCAAAGAATGGTTGCAGAAACTGATCACACACTATATATAAATGTGTACAGTAGTAAATCTGAAGACTGGAGAGATCTCTGTCAAGGTTGAAACAGAAAGGACTGAGAAAGCTCTGAAATATTAAAGCCTGATGAATGAAGACACATCTGTAGTTGGCCGTTAATGCATCCACATTGGTTTCAGTGTTTGACCCCTTTACCCATGCTGGACCAAACAGATTAACATCCATCTCTTATAGAGCATGACGGCCATACGTTCATGCATCAATAGTTAAAGAAACTGGATTCTGTACTCTGTTTAATCGTTTGGAAACAGCAGCTAAAGCTTTGGAGAACTTAGCCAGAGTAAAGTATACATAAGTATACTAAGTGCCCTCACTAAGCAGTATTACAGGCTGTCCTACCATACAGTGGAGCGCTTTAACAATAGGCCATCATCATACTTCAGGAACAATACTGTTCTTATACTTCCATTGTGACCTCATTCGTCATACAAAGGTCACCTGCTCCTCAGATCAAAGGTCAGCCTTTGCTTCTGTCTCAGCAACGCTGCATGATGATGAATAGGATTCCTCTCCAGGGAAAGGGTGGGCTTATGGAGCCTATTGTTCAAACGTCTACAACTAAAGCACCACAGTCCAAGCACTTTGTTAAAAGAGAGATGAACGTTTAGCAGTAATTGTTGCATAGAAGGAACTCCAAATAAGGTCAGGTTTATCTGTCAATCATAACCAAACATAAATGAAACTTAAATGTAATCGTGAGAGGCAGGCAGGGCCGTTCCCATTAGTCATGACTGGTGAAGCACAACCAGTTTAATTATGAAGAGCCTGAGTGACACCCAGGAATCCACTGTGTGTGTGTGTGTGTGTGTGTGTGTGTGTGTGTGTGTGTGTGTGTGCGTGTGTGCGTGTGTGCGTGTGTGCGTGTGTGTGTGTGTGTGTGTGTGAGTGTGAGTGTGTGTGTGTGTGTGTGTGTGTGTGTGTGTGTGTGTGTGTGTGTGTGTGTGTGTGTGTGTGTGTCTTGTCTTGTCTTGTAATCTCCTTGTTCCTACCAGTCACCTGTGTGTAGTATTAGAGTAGTATGATGTTAGTAGTATAGTAGTAGTAGAAGTATAGTAGCCTACTATTATATTAGTATAGTAGAAGTAGTAGTTTAATAGTATTATATTAGCATAATAATAGTAGTAGTAGTGGTAGAAGTAGTATTATAGTAGTATTTTATTATTATTAGTAGTAGTAGTAGTAGTAGTAGAAGTATAGCAGTATTATATTAGTAGTATAGTAGTAGTAAAGTAATAGTAGTATAGTAGTATTATATTAGTAGTATAGTAGTAGTAAAGTAATAGTAGTATTATATTAGTAGTATAATTGTTGTAGTAGTAGTAGTAGTATAGTAGTAGTTGTATAGTAGTATTATTTGCTCTACTTTGGGTCATACTATATGGAGCCTGATTTGAAAACATTATTATCATATTCATACCAGTGGACACGGGTCTAACTTGCTTCATTTAAATTAGGGGAAAGTTAAGCGGTTAGAACAGCGGTAAGTGAAAGTGTAGAAGACATTAATGTTAATCCTGATTGGTCAACATGTTATTTTGTTAGATCCTGATTGGTCAACATGTTATTCTGATGTCTGTCCAGAACGTGGAATGTGAGGTATGCATCCCGGCTCCACACGTCCACTGAAGGGGAAATAAAGCCGCCATTTTGTTTTTTATTTTGCACATCAAAACTAGTATTCGAAAAAGATACTAATAATTAATGGATTTCAATTAAACTTAGCAGTAATTGTGAAGCTGAACTACAAATTCATGATAAATCATAGGGGATATTCTCGATGTCTTGACACAACTCCCCTGTAGTTCCGTGTGAGATGGTTTGTCCCGTCGTGACCCCCTCGCTGTGCGCAGGACGCGCTGCGCAGAGCAACGGGGGCTCATTATCACCGGGAGGAGCTGCGGTCCGGTCAGATTTAGAGGAGCGCTACGGGTGTAAGGGGACAACTTTGAGGAGAGGATCAATACTTCACGTCACCAGTCGTTCGATTAACGAAGTTATAAACAAGAGGTGTTTGAAGAAAGAACAAAA
This sequence comes from Gadus chalcogrammus, assembly GCF_026213295.1. Classification (NCBI taxonomy): domain Eukaryota; kingdom Metazoa; phylum Chordata; class Actinopteri; order Gadiformes; family Gadidae; genus Gadus; species Gadus chalcogrammus. The sequence goes on from NC_079431.1 coordinate 537,752, forward strand.
CAACCTTATCTCCCGACCTGAGGATGATTTATGGTAATTCTGGAACAATCCTGAGGACTCCGTACAGTAAACAGGTAGGAGACACCTACACCTCCAGAGAGAGACAGATAGGAGACACCTACACATTCAGTGAGAGAGACAGGTAGGAGACACCTACACCCCCAGAGAGAGACAGGTAGGAGACACCTACACCCCCAGAGAGACAGGCAGGAGACACCTACACCATCAGAAAGAGAGAGAGACAGGTTGGAGACACTTGCACATTCAGTGAGAGAGACAGGTAGGAGACACCTACACCATCAGAAAGAGAGACAGGTAGGAGACACCTACACCCCCAGAGAGAGAGAGAGACAGCTAGGAGACACCTACACCATCAGAAAGAGAGACAGGTAGGAGACACCTTCACCTTCAGAGGAGAGGCTGACCAGGTAGAGGCTTATCGGGAAGAGGCTGACTCTTCTTGATATATTATTATGTATTATTATATATGAACTATCCAGTGTCCGTCGCTCGGATGTGAAACACTAACATGAAGGTCACAATCTGTCCCATGGGGTTCAGTTAATGCTCTGAGTTGACATCCTAACATGAGCCAGAGTTAAACCACAAGTTGGCAACTACATGCTTTATTGTGATGGTTTACGGCCAGCATCAACTTGTAGGTATTAGTATTGGCAGTAGTAGTATATTTCACCTATAGGCTAGTATCCGGTACTATTGATCCTTCTGTGTGCTCTGACTGATGGGTTTTTCAATAGTATTTGATTTGGTCTCTTCCTTCTCACTATGGACCTTCAGGTTGTAGACGTTGGTTTCCACGCCGTGTTCTCTCAGTTACAGAGGTTCTTCTCTGAGGCCTACTGGTATCATACTGGTTATCACTGGTTTGTGGAACAGGGCAGTTGGTCGGTGTGTAGGGGAAGGAGGAAGACTGGTACTGGTGGGACTGGTACTGGTGGGACTGGTACTGGTGGGACTGGTACTGGTGGGACTGGTACTGGTGGGACTGGTACTGGTAGGACTGGTACTGGTGGGACTGGTACTGGTGGGACTGGTACTGGTAGGACTGGTACTGGTGGGACTGGTACTGGTGGGACTGGTACTGGTGGGACTGGTACTGGTAGGACTGGTACTGGTGGGACTGGTACTGGTAGGACTGGTACTGGTGGGACTGGTACTGGTGGGACTGGTGCTGGTAGGACTGGTACTGGTGGGACTGGTACTGGTGGGACTGGTACTGGTAGGACTGGTACTGGTATGGCTGTATTCTCCTGTGTATCATAGTGCAGGAGGTGTCTGGGGCGGTGCTGATGGCCTGTGAATAGGCCCATGTCTCTGCAGCTCTGATAGGCCTGTGAATAGGCCCATGTCTCTGCAGCTCTGATAGGCCTGTGAATAGGCCCATGTCTCTGCAGCTCTGATAGTGCAGGAGGTGTCTGGGGCGGTGCTGTTCGGCCTGTGAATAGGCCCATGTCTCTGCAGCTCTGATAGGGCAGACTGCAGGTCTGGAGGGACCTGATAAGAGGCTCTGGGGGTCTCCACACGCCCCTCCTCGAGGAGCCGCAGCGCTCAGGAGCTCCTGATGCATTACAACAGGTTCGCCTTCTGTACGTCCACCTCCTGTTGCGTGTGTGTGTGTGTGTGTGTGTGTGTGTGTGTGTGTGTGTGTGTGTGTGTGTGTGTGTGTGTGTGTGTGTGTGTGTGTGTGTGTGTGTGTGTGTGTGTGTGTGTGTGTGTGTGTGTGTGTGTGTGTGTGTGTGCGTGCGTGCGTGCGTGTGCGCGTGTGTTGTTGCCTCCTCAAGAGGTCCCTGAGGTGATGCCCGCTCCTCGGTTGGTCTGCTGTGGATCCGTCTGAGGAACGTGTGGAGCAGAGCAGGTAGATCCTTCAAGGCTCTCAGAGCTCAGGTAATGTGGGGGTGACTGAGGTCAGGCTGACCTGTGCTCTGAAGAGTGGTGCAACGGTTCACGGGTTACCCGTGAACCATACGGCTCAACCCTCACGGTTCGGGACTCAAGTGATCGGCGGATCGGCTGATAAAAAAAAAAGAAGAAAATAAGTTGTGCGTTCACGTTATCCGCGCATGTTTAAAGCGCAAATTCCGTATTTTTTATTTTTATTTACTGTGATATGATTACCGCCGTTAGTTTCTCCAGGACTACGTGCAGGTTAATCGGAAGTTTTGATTAATGGGTACATAAAGCACTCAAAATGTGTATATCATTTATAAAATGTCTCCAAAATAGTGTTAAAGTCCAGTTTTCGTCATTTTTGGCAGTTACGGGTGTTTTCTAACGCCATTCGGCGATGACGTCACATTGGGGAGACGTGGTGGAAGGTAGCCTCAACCTAGTACTAGAACTGTGGGGTCTAAGAGGTGGCAAGAACCACAAATAACATGCATGATGGCCCACAGCAGTATAATTTCGAACCTGTCAGACATGAGCGGGCAAATGAGGATTTGCCGAGAACTGATGGCGGTCAAAGCCAAATGCATGGTCAGAGGAGAATGAGTGGAGAGTTGCTATAATTTAGCAACACAGCAATTGGAGCTAATCAATAAACAGCAGTGCATACAATAACGACATTTTTATTTATTTTTTACTCTCAGTGAATAGCACAGAGTGAAAGTCAACGTTTTCTTTATATCTAGTGACAGGGTTAGCTATGGGCTAACTTAGCCTATCGGACACGCAATCAGTGCACTTGCAAATGAGTGCCTGCAAGTATAACCGATCGTGGTGTGACATTATTTAACCATCAATCTACCGCAAATACGACCAGACAGATGTACATTGAACACGAACACAAAGCACATCGTCCAACCCGGCGGATGCTGACAGACAGCCCACAACAAGCCAAACATCACCACGGCGGGTGTGCTCTCTCTCTCACTCTCGCACGCCCGTACTGTACACAATCACTCCAACTAATCCATCTCCAAGGCTAGGCTGTTTCACTAAGACCACAACTAACCACAAGGCCTTCATTACCATGCAGTGTGCCGAAGCCGGAAAGGACACATGCACAGTTGCACACACTCATCTTATGCAAAACAATCCGTTTTATCATCAACATTCAGTCACTGCAAAGATTTAAAGACTAGCCTCTTACCATAAGTTAGAATGGACCCAAAGTATGTGATTGATACAGTCTGGTTTAGCTTTCGCTTGCTATCCGTTTTTAGTATGACTTCTCAACATTGGCGCACATGGCTAATTTGCATACACGCACAGGATTGGCTGGCTCCCCAAGGCAAATAATAGAAGATATTTAATTATCTTTCTATCTGTCTATCTATCAACGCATGTGTCTAGTTTTAATGTATTTTGTGTATGTCCAGTCAGACTTGTTGCCTCCCTTGTTCTGTGTGGTCTTCTAGGCTATACTGTGTGAGCCGAATCACCCAAATGAATTCCAGACGATTTGTGTAGTTTGGTATTAATAAAGACTTGACTAGGCTATCTATCTATCTAGGCTATTAATCAACAATTATTGAATAGTGGGGAATAGCCCCCGAGACCGAAGGTTTATTTGTTGTTATTAGCGGACATTTTGCGATTGAAACAATATTGAGTTTATCCCAATATCCTCAGATAGCGAACCAATCAAATTGCGCCATCTTAGGAGGTTGACGTGTAGCATACACTAACTAAATCTATGTGTTTATCTATGTATCTGTATAATCTGCTGAACACTCTCTTACTAGTCTCTACTCTCAAGGGTCTCAATGCGGTTTTGGTCCGTGTCTCCCCAACGTGACGTCATGCAATGCACTCTGGGGGAAATGAGAATCAATAGCAAAACTGCTCAATTAGTACCTACTTTTTCGTATTACATTCCGTTTTGTGATACCTAACAACATTAAATACAATAAATAACAGTTTAAATCTTTATAACCAACAAGCAAATTGCACAAATTTGTTGGAAAATAAACTCTGCAACACAGCCTTTAATAAGAGGAACGAATAATGCCTCAGATTGCACTTTGTTTTGTTTTAATTATTTTTTTATTACTATTTTATGTGGAGCCAAGCAATTTTATTAAATATTAACTATGCTTAAAGGAAGCAGGATTTTTACCAAATTTTTCACTTTATTTTGTTTTTAACATTTTAAGATTTTATTTAAAGTCACGTTTGTCTTGTTATCTTTTTTGTTGTTGTTGATCCGAAAATGATCGGACCCATGACTCAAAACAGTGACACGATCCGAACCGTGAGTTCTGTGATCCGTTTCTGATCCGTTGCACCCCTAGCTCTGAGCTACACAGGCTCCCAGTGTCAGGCTGGCACCGAGCCCCCAGCCCCCGTGGACCAGGCTGTGCAGACTGGAAGCCATGGAGGAGATTGCGTTCTGATATGCATCACAGGGCGCTGAACACTAATCCACCGCTGGACAGGAAGCCACTTCATACCAATGATGGAGGATCGGAACACTTCCTCTCCATCTGTGATTCAGTTTTCTTTGGCCAGAGGTCGACTCGGATCAACATGTACTTGATGGTCCGAGGACCAATCACTATCAAGGGATCAACGTTCAGAAAGAATATCTTAAATTCACTAAACGGACACATTGTTGTTATAGATCTTGTCTATTTAGTAATTTGACTTGATTTGAATGGAGAATGTTAGCTACAGCCGCTACTTCAGGTACAGATGAAATACCTTCATACAGGTAAACCCCCTCGATACAGGTATAACTCCTCGATACAGGTGGAACACCTCGATACAGGTGGAACACCTCGATACAGGTAGAACACCTCGATACAGGTGGAACACCTGGATACAGGTGGAACACCTCGATACAGGTAGAACACCTCGATACAGGTGGAACACCTGGATACAGGTAGAATACCTCGATACAGGTGGAACACCTGGATCCAGGTGGAACACCTGGATACAGGTGGAACACCTGGATACAGGTAGAACACCTGGATACAGGTAGAACACCTCGATACAGATGGAACACCTCGATACAGGTAGAACACCTCGATACAGGTAGAACACCTCGATACAGGTGGAACACCTGGATACAGGTGGAACCACTCATACTCGCCCTCTAACGGTACTGGTAGATGCTTTTGGAGTGTGTGATCGTTGCCTCTGGCCTGTCTTTCACACACTAATCAGCCTCTGCTGCTTCTCGGCCCTCAACACCTGGAACCCTTCAGGCTGGTTATTGTAATGGAGCCCCATGCTCTTCAGTCAGACCTGGGCCTGGTCCTGGTCCCGTTCAGGGTCCTGGTCCTGGTCCTGGTCCTGGTCCCGGTCTAGTCCTAACGGTCCTCCACTATGGGGGGCCTTACAGGACCCCTGGGACAGGGCTGAGGTCTACCAGGGTAGGCTGGGGGGGTCCCATGGACGCCCAGAGATAAGGGGTTGAAGAAGAACAGAACCCCTTAAGGTGGACCAATAAGGGGAGGGAAGGAATTACTAATCAGAACGAGGTCTCGTTTTCACCAGATAGCTTTGTGTTTGTGATGTCTCGCAAAAAAGTATTTCAAATCTCACAATAAATGTTGGGAGAATTTGCAAAGTATAAAATTAAAAGTAATAATTCAGAACTGTGTCCGTGGTTTCACGGCGTGTTGGTGCAAGTTGCCCCCGTAGTTCACTGTGACGTGAAGTCCTCCGATGGTCTGATTCAGGTTTCCTCTGTTACGCTGCAAACAGAATGCGGTTATTTGATCCTCTTGAAGTTAACTGCTTTAAATATGCTGCTGGCTTTCGCTATTCACAGCATGCCACACTGTGGTTAACCAACTGAAAAAACAGACTCTCTCTCTCTCTCTCTCTCTCTCTCTCTCTCTCTCTCTCTCTCTCTCTCTCTCTCTCTCTCTCTCTCTCTCTCTCTCTCTCTCTCTCTCTCTCTCTCTCTCTCATATTCAGGTCTTTGTTTTGTCCTCTTTGACCAGGAAGTAGTTCTCTCGTGTCGCAAACCTAATTGTGAAACCTTTCTCCTCACATTGTGTGATCCCGTGACAAGTCAGTCTTTGGTTTCGTTTCCCCTCTGTGGCCCCTCCCCTCTGTGGCTCCTCCCCTCTGTGGCTCCTCCCCTCTGTGGCCCCTCCACCGACCCTCCTCCTTGTTCTCAACTCCAGCCGCCTGTCGCGCCGTCGCAGCCCATAGCCCTGCCCACGGCCCCGCCCATGGCCCCGCCCACGGCCCCGCCCACGGCCCCGCCCACGGCCCCGCCCACGGCCCCGCCCACGGCCCCGCCCACGGCCCCGCCCAGCCCAAACAGCAGCAGCAGCAGCAGCACAGCGGGCTGGGAGACCCTCAGCCGGACCAACCTGTACCTCCGGGGGCTGACCCCCACCACCAGCGACTACGACCTGGTCCAGCTGTGTGGGCCGTGAGTACCCCCACCCCCAACACCACCCACACCCACCCAAACACCAGCCCCAACACCACCCCCCCCCCACCCCCACCGACCACGACCTGGTCCAGCTGTGTGGGCCGTGAGTACCCCCACCCCCAACACCACACACACCCACCCAAACACCAGCCCCAACACCACCCCCACCCCACCCCACCCCCACTTCTACCCCAACCCCACCCCACCCCCACTACTACCCCAACCCCACCCCACCCCCACTTCTACCCCAACCCCACCCCACCCCCACTACTACCCCAACCCCACCCCACCCCCACTTCTACCCCCACCCCACCCCCACTTCTACCCCCACCCCACCCCACCCCCACTACTACTCCAACCCCACCCCACCCCACCCCCACTACTACTCCAACCCCACCCCACCCCCACTACTACCCCAACCCCACCCCACCCCCACTTCTACCCCCACCCCACCCCCACTTCTACCCCCACCCCACCCCCACTACTACTCCAACCCCACCCCACCCCCCACCCCCTATGGTGGTTAAATACCAGTCCAGTCCATACCAGTCTGACTGGTGTCGCTGGGTCACTACTTCCTGTCTCATAGCTCTGTGGTGAGGTCACACATTCTTTAGCCTCCCTCTTTGTGTCTTTAACAGGCGGCTCTGTCTGATAGTCCAGCTCACAATGGCTGAATCTGAATACTCATACTTGACTACTATATAGTATGCATTTTGTAGTACGCCACAAATATAGCGCGTCCGAATGCTCAGTACGCATTGTGTAGTACGGAAAACGTTACCGAATGCGTACTACCGCCACAGTAAACAACGGAGTTCACTACGCTATCCCACAATGCAACCGGAGTCTGGTAACGAGCGAAGAAGAGATGGCTGACCCGACACCACCAGAAAGACGTCGTAGAAAGCGGCGAAAAAAAGAGACATTAAAAAGAGTAAAATAGTAAAGTAAGTAATTAAGTAAAAAGAGACATTTTTAATTTAATAGCAACGATGACAAGACGGAAAACAGGTAACTTATCAAGGTCATTTTCCCGGCATCTGAGGGGAGATACGTCATCTCCAAACATCCGGTGGAGTTTCGGCGGTGTTCGGAAGCGTTCGGAGGCGTTCTACGCATAGCTGTAGACCGTACTACACAGTCAAGTGTAGTACGGTCAAGTAGTAGACGCTGAACAGAAATAGTATGTACTAAGTATTCGGATTCAGCCATTGTTTCCTTTCTGCTCCTCCTTTCTGCTCCTCCTTTCTGCTCCTCCCAGGTACGGGAAGATCGTATCTACCAAAGCCATCCTGGACAAGACGACCAACAAATGTAAAGGTATGTGTCTGAGGGGAGGAGAGGAGAGGAGAGGAGAGGGGAGGAGAGGAGAGGAGAGGAGAGGAGAGGAGAGGAGAGGGGGGAGGAGAGGGGAGTTATAGTAAAGTAGAGTAAGAGTTAGAGGTATAGTAGAGTTAGAGAAAGAGTAGAGTACAGGCCGATCACATGAGGCTGTCCTGGACAGCTAGTTAGAGCTAGCCGTCGTGTTAGAGCTAGCCGTCGTATTAGAGCTAGCCGTCGTGTTAGAGCTAGCCGTCGTGTTAGAGCTAGCCGTCGTGTTAGAGCTAGCCGTCGTGTTAGAGCTAGCCGTCGTGTTAGAGCTAGCGTCGTGTTAGAGCTAGCGTCCTGTTAGAGCTAGCCATCGTGTTAGAGCTAGCCGTCGTGCTAGAGCTAGCGTCCTGTTAGAGCTAGCTGTCGGGTTATTTCAGGACGGGGCGTTCAGGACCCCAGCTGGAGGCGGGGCCTCGGGGGAAGGGGGAGTGACATGTCCCTGACTCCTCCCCCTCTGCTGAGAGGAAGAACAGGCTGCAGGTTTTAGAAACCGATCAGTGACGACACCTGGCTCCTCCCCCATTAGGGCGGGGTTTAAACACCTGACCAATTGGGAGGGGAAACGTGAGGTCCCCCCCGGTCCCACACACCCAGCACAGACACACACACACACCCAGCACAGACACACACACCCAGCATAGACACACACACCCAGCACAGACACACACACCCAGCACAGACACACACACCAAGCATAGACACACACACCAAGCATAGACACACACACCCAGCACAGACACACACACACACACACACACACACACACACACCCAGCACAGACACACACACACACACACCCAGCACAGACACACACACCCAGCATAGACACACACACCCAGCACAGACACACACACCCAGCATAGACACACACACCCAGCACAGACACACACACCCAGCATAGACACACACACCCAGCACAGACACACACACCCAGCACAGACACACACACCAAGCATAGACACACACACCCAGCACAGACACACACACACACACACCCAGCACAGACACACACACACACACACACACCCAGCACAGACACACACACAGCACAGACACACACACCCAGCACACACACCCAGCACAGACACACACACAGCACAGACACACACACACCCAGCACAGACACACCCAGCACAGACACACACACAGCACAGACACACACACACAGCACAGACACACACACCAAGCATAGACACACACACACCAAGCACAGACAGACAAACACACACACACACACACACACACACACACACACACACACACACACACACACACACACCAAGCACAGACACACACACCAAGGACAGACACACACACCAAGCATAGACACACACACACCAAGCAAAGACACACACACCCAGCACACACACACACACACACACACACACACACACACACAGCACGGACACACACCAAGCACATACACACACTCAAGCACACACCAAGAAAGCACACACACATAGCCGTGCTGTGTGTGTGTGCTTGGTGTGCACACGCACACAGCACGGCTATGTTATGAGAGAGAGAGATGGCTGAGACTCATGACCCTGTTACCTAGGTTACGGCTGAGACTCATGACCCTGTTACCTAGGTTACGGCTTCGTGGACTTCGACAGCCCGGCGGCGGCGCAGCAGGCATTGGCGGCGCTGAAGAGCAACGGAGTCCAGGCTCAGATGGCCAAGGTGAGATCACACCCCTCTGTTCCCCAGCGTTCCTCAGCGTTCCCCAGCGTTCCCCAGCGTTCCTCAGCGTTCCTCAGCGTTCCTCATGTTCCTCAGTATTCCTCTCAGCGTTCCTCATGTTCCACAGCGTTCCTCAGCGTTCCTCATGTTCCTCAGTATTCCTCTCAGCGTTCCCGAGCGTTCCTCAGCGTTCCCCAGCATTCCCCAGCGTTCCTCAGCGTTCCTCAGCGTTCCTCAGCGTTCCTCAGCGTTCCTCATGTTCCTCAGCGTTCCCCAGCGTTCCTCATGTTCCCCAGCGTTCCTCAGCGTTCCTCATGTTCCCCAGCGTTCCTCAGCGTTCCCCAGCGTTCCTCAGCGTTCCCCAGCGTTCCCCAGCGTTCCTCATGTTCCCCAGCGTTCCTCAGCGTTCCTCATGTTCCCCAGCGTTCCTCAGCGTTCCTCAGCGTTCCCCAGCGTTCCTCAGCGTTCCTCAGCGTTCCTCAGTGTTCCCCAGCGTTCCTCAGCGTTCCTCATGTTCCCCAGCGTTCCTCAGAGTTCCCCAGCGTTCCTCAGCGTTCCTCAGCGTTCCTCAGTGTTCCCCAGCGTTCCTCAGCGTTCCTCATGTTCCCCAGCGTTCCTCAGCGTTCCTCAGCGTTCCTCAGCGTTCCCCACCGTTCCTCAGCGTTCCTCAGCGTTCCTCTCACTGTTCCCCCTCCTCCTGTCCTCAGCAACAGGAGCAGGACCCCACCAACCTGTACCTGTCCAACCTGCCGCTGAGCGTGGATGAGCAGCAGTTGGAGGCTCTGCTGAAGGCCTTCGGTCCGGTGGTCTCCACCCGCGTGCTGCGGGACCCCTCTGGGGCCAGCAGGGGGGTGGGCTTCGCCAGGTCAGCCCCCACACGCACACACACACACGCACGCACACGCAATAACACACGCACACACACACGCACACACACAGCCACACACACACAGTAATTATTATTATTACTATTATTATTATTATTATTATTATTACTAGGATTATTTATTTAAATTCTAAATGATTACATAATTACATATTATGGAATTACACATTACATATTCCTCCCCTGTCCTCGGCAGAAGGAGAGGCCTCCGTTCTCTGCACTGATTCAATAATGAGGAGTTTTATCATTCCTGCTTCTAGGATGGAATCGAAGGAGAAGTGTGAGGCCATCATCGCTCACTTCAACGGGAAGTTCATGAAGACCCCGCCCGGAGTGCCCGGTAGGACCAGCTAGCCTAGCAGAATGCTAACAGCGCCATGCTCCTAGCGGGACATGCTAAGCTACACACGCAGTGGGCCATATGGAGGCTGGAGAACCCGCGGCTAACGCTCCGATGGGGCTGTGAGGGGGAGAGGGAGGGAGGGAGGGAGGGAGAGAGCGGGAGGAAGAGAGAGAGGGCGGAAGGGAGAGGGAGGGAGGGACAGAGAGAGACAGAGAGAGAGAGAGAGAGGCGTGGCTTCTCTGTAATTGGATTATTAAACTGGAATAGTCTCCGTTGGCCTCACAGCCTTCAGGAAGGTGGATTACTGATTACTGCAGGTGAGTCAGGGAGGGTGCACCCCCCAGGGGGTCCACTAGGGTCCAGCCCCAGGCTAGGGGCTGGACCCTAGTGGACCCCCAGGCTAGGGGGTGTAGGGTGCTGCTAGTACGGTAAACTGACCGCATCATGCATAAAGAGAGTGATGTCAATGTAACCTCTCTCTCTCTCTTTCTCTCTCTCTCTCTCTCTCTCTCTCTCTCTCTCTCTCTGTGTCTCTCTGTGTGTCTGTCTCTCTGTGTCTCTCTCTCTCTGTGTCTCTCTCTCTCTGTGTGTCTCTCTCTCTGTGTCTCTCTCTCTCTCTGTGTCTCCCTCTCTCTCTCCCCCCCCCCAGCTCCCCTGCAGCCCCTGCTGTGTAAGTTTGCAGACGGAGGCCAGAAGAAGAGGCAGAGCCACAACAAGTTTGTTCCCAGCGAGCGTGGCTGGCTGAGGGAGGGGGAGCGGCTGGTGAGTGAGGGGTCAGAGGTCGCCCCACCCCCGTTATGTTTGTGTGGTTTGCTGTTGTCGTAACGATGGGTGTTGTTCCCTCATCCCCCTCCCAGGCTGGGATGACGCTGACCTATGACCCCACGGCAGCCATGCAGAACGGGTAAGGGCGAGCTGAGCGCTGCTAGCCGTTAGCTCCCGCAGTAGCCTAGCGTGCCTAGCGTTGCTAGCGGTTACCTCCTGCAGTAGCTGTGCATTGCTAGCGGTTAGCTCGAGCCATAGCTTAGCGGTACTAGCGGTTAGCTCCAGCAGTAGCTTAGCAGTACTAGCGGTCAGCTCCAGCAGTAGCTGAACGGCGCTAGCGGTTAGCTCCAGCAGTAGCTGAGGGGTGGCAAGCGATTACCTTCAGCAGTAGCCTAGTGGTGCTAGCGGTTAGCTCCAGCAGGAGCCTAGCAGTGCTAGCGGTTAGCTCCAGCCGTAGCTGAGCGGTGCTAGTGGTTAGCTCCAGCAGTAGCCTCGCCGTGCTCATGGGTGTGGTTGTGTGTCCAGGTTGTATGCGTCTCCATACGGGCTGGCCAGCAGGATGATGGGCCTGGCTCTCTCTCCGTACGTCTCCACCGTCTCCCCCTACCAGGTGGGTCAGCGCACACCACTCATCAGTGGAGCCTCCAGAGGCCTGGGCGGGCTGTGAGGTGGATGGGCGGGCCGGTGGGCCAATCGGCAGGGCTCCTGACCCTCTGTGTGTTTCAGGTGCAGAGCCCGTGGGTGCAGCACCAGCCCTACATCATGCAGCACCCAGTAAGGACGCCTCCTCCACCCCTCCTCCTCCACCCCTCCTCCTCCACCCCTCTCTCCCCCTGACTCCTCCCTCCCCTGACTCCCCCTCACTCCCCCTGACTCCTCCTCTCTCCCCCTGACTCCTCCTCTCTCCCCCTGACTCCTCCTCTCTCCCCCTCCTGACCTGTGCCCTCCTCCCCCCAGGGTGCGGTGCTGTCTCCCTCCATGGAGCCCGCCCCCATGCTCCCGCTCTCCCAGGGGATGGGACACCTGTCACTCAGCAGCACGGGGCCGGTGAGCAGCCGTCATGTTATCAGTACTGACTGTTCTGCTGGGTTAGTCAGTACTGACTGTTCCTGTGTTAGTCTCCTGTTCCTAACTGGTCTCTCTGATCCTAACTGGTCTCTCTCTGATCCTAACTGGTCTCTCTCTGATCCTAACTGGTCTCTCTCTGATCCTAACTGGTCTCTCTCTGATCCTAACTGGTCTCTCTCTGATCCTAACTGGTCTCTCCGTGATACTAACTGGTCTCTCCGTGATACTAACTGGTCTCTCTGATCCTAACTGGTCTCTCTGTGATCCTAACTGGTCTCTCTGTGATCCTAACTGGTCTCTCTGTGATCCTAACTGGTCTCTCTCTGATCCTAACTCGTCTCTCTGTGATCCTAACTGGTCTCTCTGTGATCCTAACTGGTCTCTCTGTGATCCTAACTGGTCTCTCTGTGATCTTAACCAGTCTCTATCTGATCCTAACTGGTCCCTCTCTGATCCTAACTGGTCTCTCTCTGATCCTAACTGGTCTCTCTGTGATCCTAACTGGTCTCTCTGTGATCCTAACTGGTCTCTCTGATGCTACCTGGTCTCTCTGTGATCCTGACTGGTCTCTCCGTGATCCTAACTGGTCTCTCTGATCCTAACTGGTCTCTCTCTGATCCTTACTGGTCTCTCTGTGATCCTACCTGGTCTCTCTGTGATCCTACCTGGTCTCTCTGTGATCCTAACTGGTCTCCTTGTGATCCTAACTGGTCTCTCTCTGATCCTAACTGGTCTCTCTCTGATCCTAACTGGTCTCTCTCTGATCCTAACTGGTCTCTCTCTGATCCTAACTGGTCTCTCTCTGATGCTACCTGGTCTCTCTGTGATGCTACCAGGTCTCTCCGTGATCCTAACTGGTCTCTCTGATCCTAACTGGTCTCTCTTTGATCCTACCTGGTCTCTCTGTGATCCTAACTGGTCTCTCTGTGATCCTAACTGGTCTCTCTGTGATCCTAACTGGTCTCTCTCTGATCCAAACTGGTCTCTCTCTGATCCTAACTGGTCTCTCAGTGATCCTATTTGGTCTCTCTCTGATCCTTACTGGTCTCTCTCTGATCCTAACTGGTCTCTCTCTGATCCTAACTGGTCTCTCTCTGATCCTAACTGGTCTCTATGTGATCCTAACTGGTCTCTCTCTGATCCTAACTGGTCTCTCTCTGATGCTACCTGGTCTCTCTGATCCTAACTGGTCTCTCTCTGATCCTAACTGGTCTCTCTGGTCTCAGTTCCTGGCAGCAGGCAGCGGTCTGCAGGGAGCCTACCTCTCCCAGTACGCCCAAATGCAGAGCACAGCACTTCATGTGGAGGTGAGGGGAGGAAACCAGTACTAACCTGACCGGACTGTTACTGGTACGAAGAGTGTTACCTGTACTAATACAGTACTGGTACTAATACAGAGTGTTACTGGTACGAAGAGTGTTACCTGTACTAATACAGTACTGGTACTAATACAGAGTGTTACTGGTACGAAGAGTGTTACTAGTACTAATATAGTACTGGTACTAATACAGTGCTGGTACTAATACAGTACTGTAACTAATACAATTCTGGTACTAATACAGTACTGGTACTAAGACAGAGTGTTGCTGGTACTAATACAGTGCTGGTACTAATACAGAGTGTTACTGGTACTAATACAGTACTGGTACTAATACAGAGTGTTACTGGTATTAGAGTGTTACTGGTATTAAGAGTGTTGCTGGTACTAATACAGTACTGGTACTAATACAGAGTGTTACTGGTATTAAGAGTGTTACTGGTACTAATACAGTACTGGTACTAATACAGAGTGTTACTGGTACTAATACAGTACTGGTACTAATACAGAGTGTTACTGGTACTAATACTGTGTATTGCTGGTACTAATAAAGTACTGGTACTTATACAGAGTGTTGCTGGTACTAATACAGTACTGGTACTAAGACAGAGTGTTGCTGGTACTAATACAGTACTGGTACTAAGACAGAGTGTTGCTGGTACTAATACAGTACTGGTACTAATATGAGGTCTTCTTCTGTTTCCAGGACAACGGCGCTCAGTCCCAGATGGATACGTCTGGGAACCGTTCTCCCTACTTTTACCAGCAGAACAAGTAGTGTGGAGGTCACGCACTAGTGTGGAGGTCACGCACTAGTGCGGAGGTCACGCTCTAGTGCGGAGGTCACGTTCTAGTGCGGAGGTCACGTTCTAGTGCAGAGGTCACGTTCTAGTGCAGAGGTCACGTTCTAGTGCAGAGGTCACACTGGTGCGGAGGTCAGAGGTCACACTAGTGCAGACCGCTAAAGCAATCATGGCTTCCTGAAACAATAATGCAAAGGACTCTTAAGGATTTTTTCACCATTTTGCACAAATTTTGCAATTCATTTCTTTGCGTTTATATTTAGAATACAATACCCTATTTTTGTTATAAAATGTTATTTTGATAAGGACATTTATTTAAAAAAAGATTTCCTCAGGATCGGAGTGTCTGGACACCAGACCTGGTGAACTGCATCATGGGAAATGTGCTACAAACAAACTACAAATGTTTGTTTGTAGTTTTGCGATTTATTTTCCTCCATTTGTTCAAGCTTTGCTCAGAAGACTTTGCTCAACTTCCTCTAAAGATGACTTGTTTGCTGTGTTTTGCTGGTGAAGAGTTCAATGTGCTCTTCTTTGTAGCGGAAGTGTTTCATTCTCACCACTGATCCTGGAACACTTTGCCTTAATAGTTTCCTCCTTCTAGTTTTAGACCAGAGAATTGAATGCAATGTATCTCATTGTGCTTTTGAACTGATGTGTATTAGAATGATAAAGGTGTGAATAGTTTTTTTTAACCTTTGCTGCGGGGGTTGTAGAGCTGTTCACTGGGTGTGTGGGCTCGGGGCCAGGTGGGTGTTCTTCTGTCTTTTGGTTGATGTCCTGTCATTTAGACCATGTGTGTATTTGTTTTGCTTTGATTTGAAATGCAAACAATTTAGTCAACTTTACTTCACTAAAGACGAAGTGGACCTGAGGGGACATTTGTTTGGAGACCAGGAATCGACTCCCTGGGCCTAGACTAGAAGTTTGGACAATGTGCCTTTTTTGTACATTTGCATTTGTATCATACAGGAAGGCTTGGATCCCAGTGCCACATATGACGTCTTCACTACATACAAACAGTTAAACGGGAAAAATGTCAGATAGTTGATGGTCGAGTTCCGGTAGTTCAGAACTCTGACCTCACATCGAGTGGCTGGCCACCGTGGCCCCCTGCTGTTGGGTTCGTCGTTCTGCCTGATCAGACGGGAGCAGGCTCTGCAGCACCGCCTGTGTTCTACCTCAGTTCTCCTGTTCCTCCTCCTGAGGTTTGGGTTAGCAGGCCCAACCCTTCCAGACGCTCCCGCTTTAATCCTTCCCTTCTCAGAACCCTCCCGCGTGATGCCGTAGGGGGGAGTATGGAAGAGGATGTTTTTATCAGATCTGTACAGACTTCGTTTGAAGTTCAAGTTGTTTTTTAAGACGAAGCGTGAAAACAGAGACCCGTGGTACATCCTGGAGCTCCGGCTCCCTGTCCACCCCCAACATCTCTTAGAACCCAGGAACCGGCCGCAGAACCGGCCGGGAGCGGGAGCTGCTCCTAGAGGAGGAGCAACGAGTCGGGGGTGGAGCTAGAGGAGGAGCAACGAGTCGGGGGTGGAGCTAGAGGAGGAGCAACGAGTCGGGGGTGGAGCTAGAGGAGGAGCAACGAGTCGGGGGTGGAGCTAGAGGAGGAGCAACGAGTCGGGGGTGGTGCTAGAGGAGGAGCAACGAGTCGGGGGTGGAGCGGTGTGGAGACCATGAGGGACTGAATGAAAAGTACTCCTCTCAGTTACCGTCATGTCATTAAGTTATATTAAGAAGTAATAATTTATGAAGAGTTTTGTACAGTCCGTTTGAGGAATTAAAAGAGATTCATAGAAATATCTATACGAAAGCTATTTGTTTTAACGTGCCACTAATTTGCCAGTGGTCACTTGTTTGGTCTCCAATGGGTCGTTCCTCAAGCCAAAGACTTTATGCTGGATGATCCCTTAGCTTTACCTTCTGTCCATTTCTTTGACATTTTTGTAATAAAAACATGAAAGCGTCCAGCGTGTGAATGTTCACGGTTCGTCTCCAGACCTTCTTGCTCTAACGTAACCATGGGTGCTGCTGTAGAGGGTGATGTTACCCAACCGGCCGTTCATCATACTGACAGCAGGTACCAGTGGACAGTACCAGTGGTACCAGTGGACAGTGGTAGTGGTACCAGTAGACAGTAGCAGTGAGGGTGAGGTTGGAGAGGGTGAAGCTGGAGAGGGGGTGAGGGTGGAGAGGGTGGAGAGGGTGAAGGTGGTGAGGGGGGAGAGGGAGAGGGTGAGGGGGGAGAGGGTGAGGGTGGAGAGGGGGAGGGGGAGAGGGTGAGGGGGGAGAGGGTGAGGGTGAGGGGGGAGAGGGTGGAGATGGTGAGGGTGAGGGGGGAGAGGGTGAGGGGGGAGAGGGTGGAGATGGTGAGGGTGAGGGGGGAGAGGGTGAGGGGGGAGAGGGTGGAGATGGTGAGGGTGAGGGTGGAGATGGTGAGGGTGAGGGGGGAGAGGGTGAGGGTGGAGAGGGTGAAGGTGGTGAGGGGGGAGAGGGTGAGGGGGGAGAGGGTGAAGGTGGTGAGGGGGGAGAGGGTGAGGGGGGAGAGGGTGAAGGTGGTGAGGGGGGAGAGGGTGAGGGTGGAGAGGGTGAAGGTGGTGAAGGTGGAGAGGGTGAGGGGGGTGAGGGGGGAGAGGGTGAGGGTGGAGAGGGTGAAGGTGGTGAGGGGGGAGAGGGTGAGGGTGGAGAGGGTGAAGGTGGTAAGGGGGGAGAGGGTGAGGGGGGAGAGGGTGAAGGGTGAGGGGGTGAAGGGGGAGAGGGTGAGGGGGGAGAGGGTGAAGGTGAGGGGGGAGAGGGTGAGGGGGGAGAGGGTGAAGGGTGAGGGGGTGAAGGGGGAGAGGGTGAAGGTGGAGAGGGTGAGAGGGTGAAGGGGGAGAGGGTGAGAGGGTGAGGGGGGAGAGGGTGAAGGTGGAGAGGGGGGAGAGGGTGAGGGGGGAGAGGGTGAAGGTGGAGAGGGTGAAGGGGGAGAGGGTGAGGGGGGAGAGGGTGAGGGTGGAGAGGGTGAAGGTGGTGAGGGGGGAGAGGGTGAGGGTGGAGAAGGTGAAGGTGGTAAGGGGGGAGAGGGTGAGGGGGAGAGGGTGAAGGGTGAGGGGGTGAAGGGGGAGAGGGTGAGGGGGGAGAGGGTGAAGGTGAGGGGGGAGAGGGTGAGGGGGAGAGGGTGAAGGGTGAGGGGGTGAAGGGGAGAGGGTGAAGGTGGAGAGGGTGAGGGGGTGAAGGGGGAGAGGGTGAGAGGGTGAGGGGGGAGAGGGTGAAGGTGGAGAGGGGGGAGAGGGTGAGGGTGGAGAGGGTGAAGGTGGAGAGGGTGAAGGGGGAGAGGGTGAGGGGGGAGAGGGTGAAGGTGGAGAGGGTGAGGGGGGAGAGGGTGAGGGGGGAGGGGGTGAAGGGGGAGAGGGTGAGGGGGGAGAGGGTGAGGGGGGAGAGGGTGAGAGGGTGAGGGGGGAGAGGGTGAAGGTGGAGAGGGGGGAGAGGGTGAGGGTGGAGAGGGTGAAGGTGGTGAGGGGGGAGAGGGTGAGGGTGGAGAGGGTGAGGGGGGAGAGGGTGAGGGGGGAGAGGGTGAAGGGGGAGAGGGTGAAGGGGGAGAGGGTGAGGGGGGAGAGGGTGAGGGTGGAGAGGGTGAGGGGGGAGAGGGTGAAGGTGGAGAGGGTGAGGGGGGAGAGGGTGAGGGGGGAGAGGGTGAAGGGGGAGAGGGGGAGGGGGGAGGGGGTGAAGGGGGAGAGGGTGAGAGGGTGAGGGGGGAGAGGGTGAAGGTGGAGAGGGGGGAGAGGGTGAGGGTGGAGAGGGTGAAGGGGGAGAGGGTGAGGGGGGAGAGGGTGAAGGTGGAGAGGGGGGAGAGGGTGAGGGTGGAGAGGGTGAAGGTGGTGAGGGTGGAGAGGGTGAGGGTGGAGAGGGTGAGGGGGGAGAGGGTGAGGGGGGAGAGGGTGAAGGTGGAGAGGGTGAAGGGGGAGAGGGTGAGGGGGGAGAGGGTGAAGGTGGAGAGGGTGAGGGGGGAGAGGGTGAGGGGGGAGGGGGTGAAGGGGGAGAGGGTGAGGGGGGAGAGGGTGAGGGGGGAGAGGGTGAGGGGGGAGAGGGTGAGGGGGTGAAGGGGGAGAGGGTGAAGGGGGAGAGGGTGAGGGGGGAGAGGGTGAGGGGGTGAAGGGGGAGAGGGTTTGGTTTGCCCTCCCATACAGAAACAGACAAAGGTCAGAGTTCTGAAACTTTCTGGCTCCACCTAAACCAAACTGATAATCATTTCAGCCAGCCTGGCTGTAGACCAGACCTCCATGAGGTTAGACCAGACCTCCATGAGGTTAGACCAGACCTCCATGAGGTTCTAGACCAGACCTCCATGAGGTTAGACCAGACCTCCATGAGGTTAGACCAGACCTCCATGAGGTTCTAGACCAGACCTCTATGAGGTTAGACCAGACCTCCATGAGGTTAGACCAGACCTCCATGAGGTTCTAGACCAGACCTCTATGAAGTTAGACCAGACCTCCATGAGGTTCTAGACCAGACCTCTATGAGGTTAGACCAGACCTCTATGAGGTTCTAGACCAGACCTCTATGAGGTTAGACCAGACCTCCATGAGGTTAGACCAGACCTCCATGAGGTTCTAGACCAGACCTCTATGAGGTTAGACCAGACCTCCATGAGGTTAGACCAGACCTCCAAGACGATCTAGACCAGACCTCCATGAGGTTCTAGACCAGACCTCCATGAGGTTAGACCAGACCTCCATGAGGTTAGACCAGGCCTCTATGAGGTTAGACCAGACCTCCATGAGGTTAGACCAGACCTCTATGAGGTTAGACCAGACCTCCATGAGGTTAGACCAGACCTCCATGAGGTTCTGGACCAGACCTCCATTACGTTCTAGACCAGACCTCCATGAGGTTCTGGACCAGACCTCATGAGGTTCTGGACCAGACCTCATGAGGTTCTGGACCAGACCTCCTGACGTTCTAGACCAGACCTCCATGACGTTCTAGACCAGACCTCCATGAGGTTCTAGACCAGACCTCTATGAGGTTACACCAGACCTCCATTAGGTTCTAGACCAGACCTCTATGAGGTTAGACCAGACCTCTATGAGGTTCTAGACTAGACCTCCATGAGGTTCTAGAGACCAGATTTAAATTGTATTTGGAGGATAAATAAAGAAGTCCCATTACTCACCACTAGTAGGCCTACTTCAAGACTTAACTATAGACTTGCCACGTCCTTGATTAATTTCTTATCAAACTTTAATTACAGATGTATGTTTGGGTTCATAAATATATATATACTATATAAATACTCCTCGTTTGAGAAATATTCTTTATAGGGGCGGGGCTTAGTGTACGTCGTGACGTCAACGCAACGATTTGACACACACAAACAAACACAAACGCACACATCAAAGTTCAGAGTATAGTTGGACATGGAGTCGTTTCGCAGACCCCGACCTTCTCTCTCAGCGTTCAGCGTTCTTTTTGTGTTGTTGGTTAACGTGCAGCTGTCTTCAGCGGGAGGTGAGTTAACGTTCCTTAATGTTCCTTGGTATTCCTTAATGTTCCTTAATGTTCCTTAATGTTCATAACGTTCCATAACTTTCCTTAATGTTCCTTAGTGTTCCATAACGTTCCTTAATGTTCCTTAACGTTCCTTAGTGTTCCAAAACGTTCCTTAGTGTTCCATAACGTTCCTTAGTGTTCCATAACGTTCCTTAATGTTCCTGTGTTGTTCCAGACCAGCAGGACGTCTGTTGCTCTAGCAGGAAACAGGGAAGCAGCTTTAGAACTGCGTCGTTATTATCTGATGACTTCACGTCCACACGGTCTCTCTTAACCTTAAGTGCGCATCTCGACCAGCCTTGAGAGCAGTGCTAGTACTACAGACCTACAGGACTACAGTGCTTCAGGAGTACAGTCGTACAGGCCTGCAGAACTGCAGGACTGTAGGCAGGGCCGGATCATCCATAACGGCACTTGGACCCGTGCCCAGGGCCACCTACCATTGACAACCAATGGGGGCACCACATGAAAGATTATAAATGTTTCACTTGAAATTGTTGAAAGACCATACATTACTCGTTTATGAATATAATAATAATAATAATAATAATAATAATAATAATAAATCAAGATGACCACTATCACTCCCCCTCCCCAATCTGTCAGAATTGAGTTGGTCCACACGTGCTCGCAAATGCACAAACGCTCAACTTGATAAATAGGAGATACGAGATCTACCAAGCCATATAGAAAGCCGTAGCGTAGCCACAATTTATTGTGCACATATATAGGACACTGTTTTCTGAAACAAAGATAAAGCTTTAACAATAATACTACATTTATTGAAGTAAATGTGCGTGCTGGAAAGAATAAGTACAAGTGGGCCTAGGACTGGCCTGTAAGTAACAATACAACAGGCAGAAAAACAACCCAAATAATACAATGCCTAATTCAAGTTGTATCTCTACCTTAGTGGGACACCTTGCGCTGAGAGGAGGAAGCTAGTCTCATAGTCCGGACAGTAGCAGCCGAGTGCCAGCCGTAAGCAGGCTGCAAGGTGGATCTGTATTTTGACTGTATTTTGATTTTCATACGTGAAAAGGCTCACACAAATATTTTCAGAAGCTCCTCTTTCACACTTAATCTATCTTAATCTTAATCTTAATTCTAACGAAAACGCATAGCTGAGCCACATCCACAACAACGGTGGATTCGTCAAATTGGAGACGAAAACGCTCACATGTGTCCATATCATTCCTCAATTGCTGTGCAACATCCTCCGCCATTCCCTCGCACAACTGAATGTCTTCATAACTGCACGTCCTGAATAGCAGTAAAAACGGACTGTTGTGCTGCTAGCTGACTTTTCAATTCCTGGGACTTCTGCTGTAACTGCGTAATTTGTGTTCTTTGAACTCAATGGAAAATCGATGATCATAAAGGTGATCCTCTCACGGGGTCAGAGGTCACCTGGTGGGGTTAGGCTGAGGGTCAGAGTTCACCTGGTTGGATTAGGCTGAGGGTCAGAGTTCACCTAGTTGGGTTAGGCCGAGGGTCAGAGTTCACCTGGTTGGGTTAGGGTGGGGTTCCCCCTCCCCTGGTAGGGTTAGGGTGAGGGTTCACCCACCCCTGGTGGGGTTAGGGCGGGGTTAGGGTGGGATTCACCCTCCCCTGGTGGGGTTCACCCTGTCCTGTGTCTTCAGAATGCCCTGCAGACGGCCGTACCTGGGTGCCCTATGGCGGGAGCTGCTACCACTTCGTCCACGGAGAGGAGGACCGGCTGAAGAGCTACTCCTACCAACGCGCCCGGTCCTTGTGTCAGGGCTTCGGTCAGCACGGCTCCGTCTTCAGCGGTGGATCTAAGAAGTCTTCCCCCCTGTGGAGACGTGGGATCGGGTTTTGACTGTGTGGATCTGAATGTTTCAGAGCTGGTGACGATCCAGAGCCAAGAGGAGAATGAGTTCATCCTTAAGTACAGTCCGGAGGTTTGGAAGGGCAACACCAACGTATGGCTGGGCATGTATTACGACACCAGCAGTGAGTACTGCACAATAATAATAATGCACATCATAAAAAACAATACACAACCAATTGGGGTTTTAAAATACAAGCCACAGTGTGTTCAACAAGCCTCACATTCTACCTTTTCAAAGAAGTGTTTCCCTTTGTTTTAATCTCCAAGTTTTATTTGATTTTGCACGGACAAATCATTTTAAATGTTTCCTCCATGAGCATCTCTCCGATGGAAGAACCTTGTGTGATAGGAGGAGACGAGGAGGTCTTCTGCTCCTGGCTCACCCTGTCTGCTGCTCGGTTGTCAGGTGAGCGGATGAGGTGGTTCGGGGGGCAGAACTCCAGCTACGCTAACTGGGAACGCGGCTCGGACGACCCCTCAGACCTGGTTCCCGTGGAAACGTGCGTAGCGCTGCACACCAGCACGGGCAAGTGGGAGAAGATCAGCTGTGTGGACGAGGTGGAGAACGGGGTCATCTGTGAGACCAGCCAGAGTGAGTCCTACTGCGACATGTTGGTCTGGGTCATGTTAGTCTGGGTCATGGTATTCTGGGTCATGTTCGTCTTGGTCAATGTAGTCTGGGTCATGTTAGTCTGGGTCAATGTAGTCTGGGTCATGTTAGTCTGGGTCATGTTAATCTGGGTAATGTTAGTCTGGGTCATGTTCGTCTTGGTCAATGTAGTCTGGGTCATGTTAGTCTGGGTCATGTTAGTCTGGGTCATGTTAGTCTGGATCATGTTAGTCTGGGTCATGTTAGTCTGGATCATGTTAGTCTGGGTCATGTTATTCTGGGCCATGTTAGTCTGGGTCATGTTAGTCTGGGTCATGTTAGTCTGGGCCATGTTAGTCTGGGTCATGTTATTCTGGGCCATGTTAGTCTGGGTCATGTTAGTCTGGGTCATGTTATTCTGGGCCATGTTAGTCTGGGTCATGTTATTCTGGGTCATGTTAGTCTGGGCCATGTTAGTCTGGGTCATGTTAGTCTGGGTCAATGTAGTCTGGGTCATGTTAGTCTGGCTCATGTTAGTCTGGGTCATGTTAGTCTGGGTCAATGTAGTCTGGGTCATGTTAGTCTGGGTCATGTTAGTCTGGGTCATGTTAGTAGGGTTCTGGGTCGTACCACCCATCAGAGTGATAGGGGTTCCTTCACACTAAACCAATGTTGTCTGTTGGTAACGACCCAGTACCTGCTAAACCTCAATGTGTTCCTCTCTCTCCAGAGGAGCTGACCCCGGGCCGACAGAGTGAGTACCCCTCACTCCTTCACTCTGACATGTTGTTTTATAACGAGGGTCAAATCTCCTAACCTTTATGCCTCCTTTCCTTAACCTTTTGTGGAAAACGTCACCCGGTCAAAGAGAGATGAAAAGGGGCTTTCTTTCGAACATAGAAGAAGACAACACTGTTTAAAATTAATAAACTCCATTTTTCCTAACCAAAGCCATTGCGCGGGGGCGAGTATTGCTAACCTCTAGAGTCTCTTTTTCCGAATTTTCCAAAGATGGACTACAACATGTGCTCTTTCGATCCATGCGTTCTTGTCGTATTGATTTCAATCAGGTTGTCGCCAACAGTGAGAATTACTGAGGTCGGACTTGGCCAACAGGAATACTTTAGGCCACTTGAATCCCAATCACGTGTGAAAAGGGGGCTAATGTGATGTTGATGTTGACATTAACTACCCGCGGTAGTCCTTCTTAATGTGATGTTGATGTTGACATTAACTACCCGCAGTAGTCCTTCTTAATGTGATGTTGATGTTGACATTAACTACCCGCAGTAGTCCTTCTTAATGTGATGTTGATGTTGACATTAACTACCCGCAGTAGTCCTTCTTAATGTGATGTTGATGTTGACATTAACTACCCGCAGTAGTCCTTCTTAATGTGATGTTGATGTTGACATTAACTACCCGCGGTAGTCCTTCTTAATGTGATGTTGATGTTGACATTAACTACCCGCAGTAGTCCTTCTTAATGTGGACATTAACTACCCGCAGTAGTCCTTCTTAATGTGATGTTGATGTTGACATTAACTACCCGCAGTAGTCCTTCTTAATGTGATGTTGATGTTGACATTAACTACCCGCAGTAGTCCTTCTTAATGTGATGTTGATGTTGACATTAACTACCCGCAGTAGTCCTTCTTAATGTGATGTTGATGTTGACATTAACTACCCGCAGTAGTCCTTCTTAATGTGATGTTGATGTTGACATTAACTACCCGCAGTAGTCCTTCTTAATGTGAAGTTGGCTTTTTATTTTCTTATGGCGTAAATGATGGGCTACAAAAATAACTTATGATGTTAGTCTTTGCTCCTCCCCCAGAGCCCAGCATGGCGCTGACGGTGCTGGTGGTGCTGAGTGTGGTGGTCGTCATGGCGATCTCCACCGTCATCTGGTTCCTGCAGCAGAGGCGTCGCCCCGGCGCGGGGCTCTTCACGCCCTTCGAGTACCACCCAACGGAGGGGGGGCCGCACCACGACCGCTCAGGGCTGGTGGAGGCCGAGGAGACGCCCTGACGGAGGCGCCCTGACGGAGGCGCCCTGACGGAGGCGCCCTGACCGAGGCGCCCTGACGGAGGCGCTGAGTCCGGACCCTTAACCTCCAGAGGCGGAGGTTTTAGAGAGGGGTTGAGTATTGAGGAGGCAGAACGTTGTGAGTCATGTGGAGGTCATGTGGAGGTCATGTGGAGGTCATGTTGAGGTCGTGGCGTCCACTAAGTGATGATGATGGACCTTCACACGGCATCCAGCAGGGGTGAGACGAGGGGGGAGACGGGTTTGTTTCCAAACATTAAATCGATCGGTTGTTTTGTCAAAGACAAAATTAAGATTAAATTAAATGTGTGCATAATGATGTGATTATGTTTGTATAATTGTGTGAAATGTTAGTTTTATAACTGTTCTATGCTATTCAGTAGCACTGAGAAATTATGATCGATGAGCATACATGATGATGGTTATAAATATATAATGATTATATAATGCTTGGTCCATCCTTGTAAAGTATACTTGGAATGTACTGTCGCAAGATATTGAACTGGTAACTTTGATGTTACTAGAAATCCTGACTTTTCAATCAAGAGATATTTATCAAAATAAATATTCTGAAATACATTTGATGGCCTTTGTCATTTAATGCTATGGCTTGTTTCCTGAAGTTCTGCTGAAGGGCGATCCTCACTAAATCACATCACTAACCCCAACCTCACATGCTGGATCACAGCTCCAACCATCCCAAAGGCCTTCTCCATGAGCGTCTGAACCAGAACCCCGTTAACCCCTCTGTCTCCTAACACCCACCGCAGGGGTTAACTTAAGCTGCTGTCATCAGTGAGGAACACCTAGGCTACTTCTAAAGCAACAGGACTTCATTTGACCTGTTTTCTGCCTTTGCACACAATGTTGCTGGATGAGTCACATCTAGGGATTCCTGCCTGACAAACTCCACTAAAACCTCGGCCCATATCAAGGTTTGGCGTCCATGTAAGTTTGGAGTGTATTTCTATGGGTGAAACACGACCAATCCTCCACTTTCTGGGGCCTGATCCGGTCTCCCCTTCTAATCCTTGCTTGTTGTTCATGCCTCTGGCCACTAGATGGAACCCTGATTCACATTTCTGTCCGACGTTTTTCATTCTTTTGACTCATGGACAACAGTACTGTCCCAATGGATTCCCAGTACCGCTCAAAAGACACCCCAAACGTCTAGGAATTATTTATTTAGTTTTGTGAAAAGCCATATTCAAACAACGGCTCTTAATACGGACGACTTAGAGGAGTCGTCCGTATTCACGGACAGAAGTCCTGGGACTTCTGCTGTAACTGCAAATTGATGTTAATGTTAACATCACTGAAGCACAGTGATGTTAATGTTAAATGCTGTCATTGCTCTCAAACTCATCTTCACAGCCACTCGTTTTGGTAGAACTTGGATCACTGGAATTTCATTTGTTGCTGTAAAAGGCAACAAATGAATGAATTAATTCTAATTTTGTCATTCAAAATTAGAATTAATATTTTATTACCTTTTTATGCTCATGTGTAGCACAATGAAAAGGATCCTGACTAACCATAAATTATTGGATTTATCGTTTTTAAATTCTAATTTATTTTACCGGGCACATTATAAAAAATAATTGCAGGGTTATTACAACTAAAAACTCAATTTCAGGGTTTCTAGAAAATAATGGATTCGACCAGTTAGTAATTCCGTGTTCTAAAGAAGCTGTGCCTTTACTGGTCCTTGGAGTTGGAGCCTGTTCGTGTTCCTAAGTACCTGCTGGCAGTTTAATGGATGCCGTGTTTCAGCTGAAGTACAGGACTCGGCACCCAGGGAAGAAGCGGGGACCATAGTTATCAACCATTTATATTTCACATTTATATATTTGATTTATGGGTCAGATTTATATTTGTTGATTTGTTCAGCCGATGTGTTGGTTCACGCTAATGCCTTGCCCATGCCCGCGGTGCTGAACCACCAGGCTGATTACAACTTACAGGGTCTGCAGGAGGAAGACCTGAGACACACTGACCTGTCCGATGAGGCAGGAAAGCAAACAGATACAGGCCTAGCTCAAACCAAAGGCCTAGCTCAAACCAAACAGATACAGGCCTAGCTCAAACCTCAGATACAGGCCTAGCTCAAACCTCAGATACAGGCCTAGCTCAAACCAAACAGATACAGGCCTAGCTCAAACCAAACAGATACAGGCCTAGCTCAAACCTCAGATACAGGCCTAGCTCAAACCTCAGATACAGGCCTAGCTCAAACCAAACAGATACAGGCCTAGCTCAAACCTCAGATACAGGCCTAGCTCAACCAAACAGATACAGGCCTAGCTCAAACCAAACAGATACAGGCCTAGCTCAAACCAAACAGATACAGGCCTAGCTCAAACCAAACAGATACAGGCCTAGCTCAAACCTCAGATACAGGCCTAGCTCAAACCTCAGATACAGGCCTAGCTCAAACCTCAGATACAGGCCTAGCTCAAACCTCAGATACAGGCCTAGCTCAAACCAAACAGATACAGGCCTAGCTCAAACCTCAGATACAGGCCTAGCTCAAACCAAACAGATACAGGCCTAGCTCAAACCTCAGATACAGGCCTAGCTCAAACCTCAGATACAGGCCTAGCTCAAACCAAACGGATACAGGCCTAGCTCAAACCTCAGATACAGGCCTAGCTCAAACCTCAGATACAGGCCTAGCTCAAACCTCAGATACAGGCCTAGTTCAAACCAAACAGATACAGGCCTAGCTCAAACCTCAGATACAGGCCTACCTAAAACTTAACCTCAGATACAGGCCTACCTAGGTCTAACCCTATAGCCTGTGACTTACTGAATCAAGAGGAACTATTCATTATCTTCAGGCTGATTGGATGCGGTTGTCTTTAGGCTTCAACTGTAAGTCGTAATGTCATTTTCTTTGTGCCACTTTACGTTCCCTTATTTGTGGTAACGTTGGATACAGTGATACTGAATCCAACATCACACAGAATCACTGTCTAGTGTTAGATGAGGTGGTCATGACCTTGTTTGTGTGAACGTTGGGTACCGTGGTAACCTGTCTCCCCCTTCCTGAGGGACGATGAGGTGGTCGTAGAGACAGTGATGCAGAGTGCTAAAGGAGGGGAGGCTCTTGGTTCTCAAACTCCTCACTCACTGGATGCTGCTCTGTTAACAAAGGAAAGAACAAAGAGAGAATGGCTGCCCACTTCGATTATCATTTTATCAATTAATAAATATGATCTATTGTGAGTCCATATTCCTTCCAAACAGCCTGGGGTCCCCGGCCGGGCCCAGTCATCCTTCCTCTGCCTGCTCCAGCCCCTGTAGAGGGGGGGCAGCAGTGTGGATCTAACCAGCGCTGGTCGCTTCAGACCGGTAACGCCCGGTCTGAAGCGTTTGTCATGACATTTGTCAATGTCTAATGGGCACTCGATCAATGTGTTGGTGAGGTCCTCTGGTGATTTGACTCCAGCCGGTTCATTAAACTTCCATTCCGCTGTAATCGACGACCAGAGGAGATCCGAAGGTTCTAGGAGGCTGGGAACGTCTATACTACTGATGAGGACTAGTCTGACTGCCCAGCACGCACGCACGCACGCACGCACGCACGCACGCACGCACGCACGCACGCACGCACGCACACACACACGTTGTGAGGACCACACAAAGGACCTGCTCCCCAAGTCGGGCTCAGGGCTCTGCTGTAATGACTGAATCTATAGGATCTAAAGCATCTAAAACATCAAGCAAAACGAAGCAATGACTCCGCCCAACCTCCACCTTATGGCACCGCCGCGGACTGATGGAGAAGTAATATATAAGATAATTAAAACAAAATTACCATCTTAATTTGTTTTGCATAAGTCTCCCGAGAGAAGCTCTTTGCTGTCTTTGGAGCTCATTATACTTTCTAATGAAGCAGGGTGTCCCTCC
This sequence comes from Gadus chalcogrammus, assembly GCF_026213295.1. Lineage (NCBI taxonomy): Eukaryota > Metazoa > Chordata > Actinopteri > Gadiformes > Gadidae > Gadus > Gadus chalcogrammus. The sequence goes on from NC_079431.1 coordinate 566,290, forward strand.
CCCTCGACGCGTCATGTGACTCTCTCTCTCTCTCTCTCTCTCTCTCTCTCTCTCTCTCTCTCTCTCTCTCTCCCTCCCTCCCTCTCCCTAATGAGCGCTTTCCAATACAATTAGATCCGAGCTGATCTACCGTGGGCTGATATTTGTTCCTTCTCTTTCTCCGTGGTTCCACCTCCGCTCCTCAGCAGACTGACCCACATTAACAGAACAAATCACTGAACAAACGAACGAATGGCTAACACAAATGAATACTTCGTACACAATTAAGAGCCTGGAGATAAGCATGTACATTAAGGTGTGTGCGTGTGTTTACGTGTGCCTGCGCGTGTGTGTGTGTGTGTGTGTGTGTGTGTGTGTGTGTGTGTGTGTGTGTGTGTGTGTGTGTGTGTGTGTGTGTGTGACCGCCGGACGTTCTCTTTGTTTACGTGTGACACTAATGAGGTTAATTGGCCGACGTGTGGCAGCTCTTCTTCACACTGCGGAGATGTCTGCTCTGCCGGACCATCTCTCTTCTGGAACCGCACTAAACAGTCAAACAAAAGACATGTAGGAGCAGCCAATGGTTGACTTGTTCAGTAAAATCTATTCCGTCTTATCCTTATGCTATCTCTAACATCTTGTTCTTTATCAGATGAAGACGCTTTAATAGAGAGAGAGACCATCAGAGGAAGCTGCTTTAAGAGAGAGAGAGAGAGAGAGAGAGAGAGAGAGAGAGACAGAGAGACAGAGAGAGACAGAGACCATCAGATGAAGCTGCTTTAATAGACACCATCAGATGAAGCTAATTTAATACACAGGACTGGTCGTGACGTCACGGCTGGTGGAGCGCGGCGGTCCTGAGGAGCCTCGCGCCGCTCCTCACTCCAACCGCCGCGCATCACTGACCCTGTCTCCGCTCCCCGGTCCCGTTCCCCTCACCGAACCACACGACCCCGGGAACTAACTCAACACTTCAGCTCTCCCACCGCAGCACCAGGACGCACTTCAGTCTAACGCGGTGAGTTGTCATTTATTGGTTTTCTCCGTGCGAAGTTTCCGCTTGCTTGCCCCGCCGCCGCCTCACCGTCGGTCCGCCGAGCGACGGGAACGAGCGGCTAGCGGCTAGCGGCTAGGCTAACAGTAGCTGAAGCTAGCGTGAGTGGTTGGCGTGGAGCTAACCGGGAGCTAACGGAGAGCTGGCGGGGAGCTGGCGCGCCGCTGCCCGCCCCTTACCTCTCAGTGCCCCGCCGTCCTCTGGAACTTCACCGCAGAGGAATCAAAGTTTTGGGGAGTGTTCCTGAAGTGTTTCCGTAGCATGCTGTCAACTTAGTCTCTGACTACTAGTACCACTAGTAATATTAGTATGAATATTCCTGCTTTTTACTTCGTCCCACCGTTGTCAGGTGAACCAGACCCAAGACACAAGATCAGCGGTTCAGACGGAGGTTCTTCTTCAGCGCCGTGCTTATCTCGAAAACATCCATTTAATTTATTTTAAAATCTCTGTTAGAAAATCTCGGATGGAAAATTCACTTGGTAGTACTTTGGTCTCCAGGATACACACGATGGATGGGAGGGACGGTGGGTCCGTGGTGAGGGACCGCCGCTTACCTGTTGGGATCACACGGAACCATTCCGATTGGTCGTTGGTCTAATTACTATTTTAATTTAATTTAGATTGTTTGTCCGAGGTCCGTAGATCTGATCAGCCTATCCCACCTGGTGTTCTGATGACAACCCCGCCATATCTCATACTGTATTCTGAGAGGTTCTCTCAACCTCTCCATGTCTCATACTGTAGATGTCTCAGATGGTCCTCTCTATGTTCAGACGGCCCTGCTATAGATGAGATACCAGGTGTTCGTCCTTTTGGTTCATTACATTTCCTGTTCAAGAGATACGTTGTCCAATACTGTTAAGATGTTTTATACGGAGTCGAGTTATAATGAATAAAACATAATAGTTTTTAACCTTTATTCAAATTCACATATTTAATTGGATATTGCATGAAATCTCAAAATTGGTAATATTTTTGCTTATAATAATCAAAATGTGTTTGAATTAAATAATGATGCAATGTAATGACTTTCAAACTCTGGATGTAAATCGTATTTAAATCCACATTAACACTGAGATAGGGGTTTTGATAGTTTAGAACACACACACACACACACACACACACACACACACACACACACACACACACACACACACACACACACACACACACACACATAATTATACAGAGAGAATTATCCTGAGAGAATTATCCAGATAGTCATATTATCTGGATAATACATATCATGGCAATAATATATATACTAATAATGTTTAAAAAGTACATGATTTGTTTTAGTGTTAATACTATAATTACACCCACATTCTCATTATGGTGCAAAACTAATGGATTGTCAATCTGAGAAACAATCAGTCTGTTTAACCTTTAGGTCTACTCCACCTTTATAGGCCTACTCCACCTACATACTCTAGGTCTACTCCACCTACATAGGCCTACCACAAGGCAGCCTCAGTTCAGAGACAGCACTATGTATCAGACATGCCTGATATCAACATGCCTGAAATCAACAAGCCTGATATCAACATGACTGTGATATCAACATGCCTGATATCAACATGCCTGAAATCAACATGCCTGATATCAACATGACTGTGATATCAACATGACTGTGATATCAACATGTCTGATATCAACATGGCTGTGATATCAACATGTCTGATATCAACATGGCTGTGATATGAACATGTTTGATATCAACATGGCTGTGATATCAACATGTCTGTGTCAGTGATATCAACATGTCTGTGATGCCAATGTGATTACGCTGAAAGACCTTACTGGCAAATGACTGCAGAGTTGTAATATTTACTGTCATGATGGTTATAAAGAACCCAGGCAGGCCCTGGTAACTCTATAGAGCAGGCCCTGGTAACTCTATAGAGCAGGCCCTGTGGTAACTCTCTGAGTAGAGCAGGCCCTGTGGTAACTCTCTGAGTAGAGCAGGCCCTGGTAACTCTCTGAGTAGAGCAGGCCCTGTGTTAACTCTCTGAGTAGAGCAGGCCCTGGTAACTGTCTGAGTAGAGCAGGCCTGTGGTAACTCTGAGTAGAGCAGGCCTGTGGTAACGTTCTGAGTAGAGTAGAGCAGGCCTTGGTAACACTCTGAGTAGAATAGAGCAGGCCTGTGGTAACTCTGAGTAGAGTAGAGCAGGCCCTGGTAACGCTCTGAGTAGAGTAGAGCAGGCCCTGGTAACGCTCTGAGTAGAGTAGAGCAGGCCCTGGTAACACTCTGAGTAGAGTAGAGCAGGGTTCCTGTTCAGCTCTGCTGGCTTAATGGCCGCTCAGCCTCCGCAGTGCGATGCATCACGTCACAGCCTTGATGTGTTCTAGTAAGCGGCGATGAATCCACCAGCAGATACACCTGAGGTCGCCCCCCCCTCCTGCTGTTCACTGACCTTGAGAGGAGCCCCACAGGAACACACCTCTAGTATTATCCACCAGGAGCACCAGGACGGTCATCTGAATGGAGAATCGTCCCAGGTCGTAGTGAACCCGCCCTTTAAACACTAGCAGCCTGTTGGAGACTATGAGTTCATGTAGGCCCTGTCTTATCTCCAGCCATCCAGCATGTTAGAGTAGTGTTCTGAACATGTGGATTCTGCTCAGGAAGACGGCTTGAGGAGCAGGACGGTGAAGGGGAGCCCTGCTGGGTGGAGGTGGGAGGGTGGAGGTGGGAGGGTGGAGGTGGGAGGGTGGAGATGGGAGGGCTTCCAGCCCTGCTGGGTGGAGATGGGAGGGCTTCCAGCCCTGCTGGGTGGAGATGGGAGGGCTTCACCAGGGCTCTGACCCTCCACCTTTCCTCTCCTTTGTCTGCCGTTTCTTGGCAGGGAGTGAAAGCTGGCGCTCATTAATCACAGACGGAGGGGGCGGAGCCGGCTCATCAAATCAGCCCTGAGCTCAACGCAAAGAGCAGCTCACCACAGAGCGGCTCACCGCAGAGCGGCTCACCGCAGATCAGCTCACCACAGAGCGGCTCACCGCAGAGCGGCTCACCGCAGAGAGGCTCACCGCAGAGCGGCTCACCGCAGAGAGGCTCACCGCAGAGAGGCTCACCGCAGAGCGGCTCACCGCAGAGAGGCTCACCGCAGAGCGGCTCACCACAGAGAGCCAACCGAAGCGGAGCGGCCCCCAGGTGTGCGCTGGGTACCCCCCCTCCGCTCCTCACTGAGGGGTGACAGGAGTCCCTCTTTGTAGGTCACGGTTGGCACCTCCTGATTGGGCTAGCTTGGGGGAGGGGGGGCAGTATTATGGAGGTGGATTATTAGGAATATGTCAGGCAGATTGCCCTGTCCTCCCTCCTGAGCTCCTTGTCACAGGGCTAGCCACTATTGGTTGTCCTTCTCTCAGTGTCTGCTCTCTCCAGTCCACATCCCGCTGTAGTGTGTTTCTACTTCAGGGCCAGTGGTTTTACCCGAGCAGTAAAGACGAGACATGGGATGGTATGGTGGCCCCCTCCCTCACACGCCCCTCCTCACTTCCATATTGATCCCTCTGCATTTAAACCCTGGTCACCACTGCCACAGAGTGGGGCCATTGTAGCTCTGCTGGCGTGTTGTTCCCTCCACCCATTGAGACTCTTTAGCAGTCCGGCAGCGCAGTGCCGGAGGATCCATCTCTGAATATGTTAGGGTCAGCAGCCAGCTGCAAGGCCGGGGCAGGCTAGCTGATTGGCTGGAGCCATCGTTCCTCTCCAGCACACAGAGACGGGGATGTTCTGTAGAGGGGTGGAAGAGTGCATCTAGGATAATACTGATTAGATTGACTTGTTTGTGGTTCAATGCACATTGTTTTGGTTATTAGATTACAGTTCAATTCCAGGACTTGTTTTGATGGAAGTGTGAAAGGTTTCTGCACGGATCACATGACTGACGGTAGTGCTCCCAGTGGATGAAGCCTGCGTTCTCTCATAGTACCGCTGTGTGCATCCCGTCCCCGACCCCCTGGTCTGAGGGGTTATGAACGGGGGGAGGCTGGCTCCCTGGACCCCAGTGACACAGGCTTCACTAGTACATAACCCTGGGGTTGAACCCAGATGTGAGGCAGAGGACGCCGGCTCTGAGGAGGAGGTTATTTATGACTCCTCCCTCTGCTCAGCGCTCTCTCTGCAGTCTGCTGTGTACATCCTACGCCCCACGAACGCAGGCAGGGCCCGCTGCACGCGGTCGCAGGTGGAGGTGGTGCAGGTGGAGGTGGTGTAGGTGGAGGTGGTGCAGGTGGAGGTGGAGGTCCTGTTGAGGGGCGGAGATGGTTCAGGTGGAGGTGGTGCAGGTGGAGGTGGTGGAGGTGGTGGAGGTGGTGTAGGTGGAGGTGGTGCAGGTGGAGGTGGTGCAGGTGGAGGTCCTGTTGAGGGGCGGAGGTGGTTCAGGTGGAGGTGGTGGAGGTGGTGCAGGTGGAGGTGGAGGTCCTGTTGAGGGGCGGAGGTGGTGCAGGTGGAGGTGGTGGTGCAGGTGGTGTAGGTGGTGCAGGTGGAGGTGGTGCAGGTGGAGGTGGAGGTCCTGTTGAGGGGCGGAGGTGGTGCAGGTGGAGGTGGTGCAGGTGGAGGTGGAGGTCCTGTTGAGGGGCGGAGGTGGTTCAGGTGGAGGTGGTGGAGGTGGTGTAGGTGGAGGTGGTGCAGGTGGAGGTGGTGCAGGTGGAGGTGGAGGTCCTGTTGGGGGGCGGAGGTGGAGATGGTCCAGGCGGAGGTCACACACTACTGGGGCCCCCCAGCCCACCCCACCCCCCCACCTCCTCCAGGTGCGGGCCCTTCAGTCCGCCCCCCACCCCCCCCCAGGTGTGGCCATGTCCATGCCCCCCCCCATCCCCCAGGTCCCCCCACTCCCCTAGGTGCCCCCGCTCCCCCAGGTCCCCCCGCTCCCCCAGGTCCCCCCGCTCCCCTAGGTGCCCCCCGCTCCCCTAGGTGCCCCCCACTCCCCTAGGTGCCCCCCGCTCCCCTAGGTGCCCCCCGCTCCCCTAGGTGCCCCCCACTCCCCTAGGTGACCCCCCCCCCCCTGCTCTAAACTGCTCTTTGTTGTGTTCTAGGATTGTGTGTCGCAGCGTTTTGATGAACCGTGGATGTTTTGAACGGATAAGTCTTCTTCCCCAGGGGCCCTTAGCCCTCCAAGATTAGCATTTTTATTTCATTTTCATGGAGCTTTGAGATAGGAATAACGCTGAATGAATAAATCAATAAGAATCAAGCAATTAAGCTGACGGTGTTGTGTGGTGCAGCTGGAGCCTCGGTCCTGAGGAGGCCTCCTGCTCCTCTTAACTCTGATCACTAACACACTCGGCTCTGGTCAACTGCAACAGGAAGGGTGAGCCATGCAAAGCCTGGACAAAGCTCAACTCCTTTATTATTTTGGAATAGGATTAAAAGTTTCCAATTAGGCTTGAGATTTCACTAGGTCCTCTTTTTTTTAATTAGTTCAAACTACATTACTCTAACTGCTTTAGTTAGTGAACGTCTAGTTAGTTGCCATGACAGAATATGAATTTCAAAGTTTTGAATTGTGTTAGTCTTGTGAACTAAAACCAAGTCAGTGTTGTTCTTGATGCCTGACTGGCTCGACCTCCTTATTAGCAGACGTAATCCTACTAGTCGTGGGTGATCCTTAAAGTTGAAGCGGGCCTGAGCTGCGCTGCCATTGGTTGGTGAACATCAGCCTTGCTCCACTTATTTGCTATTTTTTCAACAGTTATTTTTTCCCCTCATGATTTCAATCTCCCAAATGAAAGCTAACCAAAGGCCACTGGAGACACAGAGGCAGGACTCTCTGATCTGCACATCGCCGCTAGGGTGGCCTGATGGCCTGATGCTGTTGGAGCTCCATGGGGTGGATTGGAGGTCTAGGGGTCAGCAAGGTTCAGACAGGCGGTGGCCTGTTGGTGTATAGGGTGGTGGTGGTTTAAAGGGTGGTGCTGGTGTATAGGGTGGTGTTGGTGTTTAGAGCGGTGTTGGTTTAGAGGGTGGTGTTGATTTAGAGGTTGGTGTATAGGGTGGTGTTGGTGTTTAGGGTGGTGTTGGTTTAGAGGGTAGTGTTGGTTTAGAGGGTGGTGTTGTTGGTGTATAGGGTGGTGTTGGTGTATAGGGTGGTGTATAGGGTGGTGTTGGTGTTTAGGTTGGTGTTGGTGTATAGGGTGGTGTTGGTGTACGGGTGGTTTTGGTGTAGGGTGGTGTTGGTGGTGTTGGTGCATAGGGTGGTGTTGGTGTATAGGGTGGTGTTATGTTATCAGGGCCCCAGGGCAAGGGAATCTAATAATAATGGTTCAAATCATTGATAATGATGGCGTATCTTGTGTTTTTTACATTCGTTATTTCCTCTACATCTTGTGAAGCAATATGCTCTGGATCCGTTTGGAGCACTGCACCGTAACAATGTGTAAGCGTGTGTCTTCCATCCTCTGTTCCTGATGCAGCCCTCTCGTAGGCGGCTACCGTTCGGCCGGGCAGACTGCTGTGTATTCACGTTTCCTTTCATTCTGCATAGTCCTACTAAATTGAACTCAATATGCCAGGATTAAGTCCTTCATTAAAATGCACAGTAGGTGACTGAGACCCAGTAGGAGGCAGATACACTCCGAGCTGTGCTCGCTATCCTCCGTTCATGAGAGAAAACAGATGGGCAGAGGCAGTCTTCCTGCATACTCTTTATTTGGCGTTAGAAATCAAATTTGAACGTTTGCGAATTCCTCTGGATCTTTGAATAAAATTGGTAATGATTTAGCCTTAATGGCCTTTCCGGGGTTTTAGTTGTGTTGCCTGGTATCCCTTTGGTGATTTGCTGTTTTTAATAAGAGATGTTTCACTTCACATTAATGAATTTACTCCGGCTAAAGATTTTTAAGGAAATGTTATTAATTTAGCAGGACATCCAGGTTTTTTTTTTCGTTATTTTTATCACAAACATTCGGCCACATAAGTGCCCAGAATGAGGCAGTGATATGCAATCATTATTCTCTGCTGACAGCGAATACGAGGCGGTAGGAAATACTGAAAGGTCAGGGAACGAAATGAGGAGAAAGAACAAACGAGGCAGAAAGCAAAGGACACGTAGAGCCGGTTTAATATGTATGTATTTCAGCTTGATGGTTGATTTCATTAGCACTGCTCATTGTTATGCATGGCCTGTCCTCCTGCAGCAAAATGAATATTGTATTCTCATGGCCTGAATATTTAGGAGGAAATGTTTGGATTTACATGGCATTCTCTCTGTCCATCATCCTCACTACAATTAAAACGTGTTCTGCTGCAAAGCAATTACGATAAAGGGTTTTCATTCATGGTTTGTGTTGAGCTGCTTTCAAACACAACTTGTGTTCAGAATGGGCCTTTGGTTATTCTGAATCAAGTCCATCAATCTGTACATTTCACAAGAAAACCAAACCATCTGCTTTGTGCCCTATACTATAAGAAAGCACTGGAAAATGATATCTAGGTCAAGCTAGGTCTGACAAAGTTAAAACATGCTCAATGTATGTCATTGTGAAAGAGAAGAACACTGTCGTTAGTATCTGCTGTAGCCATCCAGAGGCTCGGTCCAACTGAGCAGGAGACATGAAGCAGGAGACACGGGACTGAGCAGGAGACATGAAGCAGGAGACATGAAGCAGGAGACAAGAAGCAGGAGACATGAAGCAGGAGACATGAAGCAGGAGACAAGAAGCAGGAGACATGAAGCAGGAGACAAGAAGCAGGAGACATGAAGCAGGAGACATGGGACTGAGCAGGAGACATGAAGCAGGAGACAAGAAGCAGGAGACAAGAAGCAGGAGACATGAAGCAGGAGACATGAAGCAGCAGACATGGGACTGAGCAGGAGACATGGGACTGAGCAGGAGACATGAAGCAGGAGACATGAAGCAGGAGACAAGAAGCAGGAGACAAGAAGCAGGAGACAAGAAGCAGGAGACATGAAGCAGGAGACATGAAGCAGGAGACAAGAAGCAGGAGACAAGAAGCAGGAGACATGAAGCAGGAGACATGAAGCAGGAGACATGAAGCAGGAGACACGGGACTGAGCAGGAGACATGAAGCAGGAGACATGAAGCAGGAGACATGAAGCAGGAGACAAGAAGCAGGAGACATGAAGCAGGAGACATGGGACTGAGCAGGAGACATGGGACTGAGGAGGAGACATGAAGCAGGAGACAAGAAGCAGGAGACATGAAGCAGGAGACATGAAGCAGGAGACATGAAGCAGGAGACATGAAGCAGGAGACAAGAAGCAGGAGACATGAAGCAGGAGACATGAAGCAGGAGACATGAAGCAGGAGACATGAAGCAGGAGACAAGAAGCAGGAGACATGAAGCAGGAGACATGAAGCAGGAGACATGAAGCAGGAGACATGAAGCAGGAGACATGAAGCAGGAGACATGAAGCAGGAGACATGGGACTGAGCAGGAGTCATGAAGCAAGAGACACGGACCACTTATACAAACCCCGTTTTCCAACATGTCTAATATAGTATCAGAGCTTAGAGCAGGTCGAATGGCTGCTCCTGTGTTACACAGGAAGGCTCTGCTGCAGAACCGGTGGCCTGATGGATAATAGATTAATTTAGCAAGGAGAAATGGAGCTCTTTTCTTTTTTAAGATGGCTCAGAGGCAGACAGGAAATTAGTTATTTTCCCCGCACATTCATCAAAATAAAAATAGTCTGCTGATCATCCCCAGTGAGTCCCAGAGCTCCATTGAAGCCACAGCTGCTGCTCTGGTGGCCTGGTGGGGAGTCTCCACTGAGCTCAGGTGGTACTGGGGAAACTAGACCTGCTTTCTGCCCTCTCTCTCCTTCTCCTTCTCTTTGGCCCGGCCTTTGGTTTCCGTTCTTTTGCGCCTGCACGTCTTCTTACTCGGGAATGACCTATTTTAAAGTGTAACCTTGAACCCTCACAAACTGCCTGTAGAAGAGTGTAACCATGGCTGCTTCGAACACATGAAGGCCTCTAACAGATGAAGGCAGCGTCTACCTCTAACAGATGAAGGCAGCGTCTGCCTCTATCACGTGAAGGCAGTGTCTGCCTCTAACACATGAAGGCAGCGTCTGCCTCTAACACGTGAATGCAGCGTCTGCCTCTAACACATGAAGGCCTCTAACACGTGAAGGCAGCGTCTGCCTCTAACACGTGAAGGCAGCGTCTGCCTCTAACACGTGAAGGCAGCGTCTGCCTCTAACACATGAAGGCCTCTAACATGTGAAGGCAGCGTCTGCCTCTAACACG
>NC_079431.1:584041-636621 GCF_026213295.1 Gadus chalcogrammus
GGTTCCCGTTCAGTTCCCGTTCAGTTACCGTTCAGTTACCGTTCAGTTCCCGTTCAGTTCCCGTTCAGTTACCGTTCAGTTCCCGTTCAGTTCCCGTTCAGTTCCCGTTCAGTTACCGTTCAGTTCCCGTTCAGTTACCGTTCAGTTCCCGTTCAGTTACCGTTCAGTTCCCGTTTAGTTCCCGTTCAACCCGTTCAGTTCCCAACCTGTTTGGTTCCTGTTCCCGTTCAGTTCCCAACCTGTTGATTCCCTTTCAGTTCCCAACCTTTTGGGTTCCTGTTCAGTTGCCGTTGGGTTCCTGTTGGTGTTGTCACCAGTCTGTGTTGCTCATAGCCGGGTGGGCCTGAGTGAGAGCAGGATTATCGCTGTTCACTGGCATCGACCATCTGTCCTCCTGCAGAACGGACGAAACACACAGCCTGCTCACAGGCTAACGACCGACCTGAATCACACACATCAAACACACGCACATATGCACACGCAAAACAGATTTATAGTCTCCCACCTCTTCCTCTCTTCATCAAATTGTTCTGTGTCTATTCCTAGTATCTATATCTATACCTAGTGTCTATACCTTAGTATATACCTAGCATCTACCTAGCGTCTATACCTAGCGTCTATACCTAGTGTCTATACCTAGTGTCTATACCTAGCGTCTATACCTAGCATCCATACCTAGCGCCTATAGCGTCTATTCCTATCGTCTATTCCTATCGTCTATACCTAGTGTCTATACCTGGTATATACCTAGTGTCTTTATCTAGTGTCTTTATCTAGTGTCTTTACCTAGTGTCTTTACCTAGTGTCTCTACCTAGTGTCTTTAACTAGTATCTATACCTAGTGTCTTTAACTAGTATCTATACCTAGTGTCTTTACCTAGTATCTATACCTAGTGTCTTTACCTAGTATCTATACCTAGTGTCTTTACCTAGTGTCTTTACCTAGTGTCTTTACCTAGTATCTATACCTAGTGTCTTTACCTAGTATCTATACCTAGTGTCTATACCTAGTAGCTATACCTAGTGTCTTTACCTAGTATCTATACCTAGTGTGTTTACCTAGGGCCTAAAAAAAAAAAAAGTTTGGTTCCTGTTGGTTGTCAGTTGAGGTCATGGGTAGGTAGGGGAATTTATTTTATTTTTTTATTTTATTTTTTCCAGCGGCAGCGAATGATAAGTAGGTTGTTTTCATTTAAAAACGAGAGAATGCGCTCATCCTTGTACAGAATGAAGAGGTGCTGTACATTATAGTTTGCATCAAAAAAAAAAAAATCTTTTTTTTTAAAGCTCATAAAATAATTTGGGTCGCACACAAATGGACAGGGTCGGTCGGAAACCGGAACCAAACAAAAAATTTTTTTAGGCCCAATGTCACCTAGTGTCTATTAGGGGTGAAACGGATCAGTGTGTCCACGGTTCGGTTCAGATAACCGTTTTGGGCCTCGGTTTCGGATACGGTTCGGATTAGGATCATGTCCGTGGTAGTAAAAAGGCAGAGTTTTTTTTGACGGAGGGTTTGGGGGAGAAACACAAAAATGAATGAGACCCACAGGCTATTTGCAATGTGTTAATTGACTTCAATCAGACAACTTGCAAGGCTTTTTTGTGCAATAAATGTTCCCCTAAATGCATTTGAAAACATGGTGCACTGAGTGTAACATGTAAGGGATAACGGCCGACGAGGCTTAGAACTCTGGCGACGAGCGCAGCATGAAGCCAGAGTTGCCTCTACCTGTCCATTATTTCCATCGAACCGGTCGACCTCGAAGGCCGTTATCCCGCTTATCACCCGTTTGTATTTATCTCCCGTATATTTAGAATATAATTGTATCAATTACTTTCTTTAAATTTAGGAATCGTGCGCTTGAACTTCAGAAAACAACCTATTACAGCTACCTCATTGGCTCGGGCAGCACTAGAGAGAATGCATTCCGCTGGGTCCTAAACACCCTTTCGTATCGGACGTAGGCTACAGTAGGCAAAATACGCTACATAAGGCAATGCCTTCATGAAACCGAAATCCGCGGATCTCCAGAATGCTCCGAACTGTGGTAAACGAACCGAACGGATTCGGATACAATTCGAATCCGCTGCAGGCCTAGTGTCTATACCTAGTAGCTATACCTTGTGTCTTTACCTAGTATCTATACCTAGTGTCTAGAGATGCACCGATCAATCGGCCGCCGATTAAAAAAGCCGGTTTTGTATCCAATCGGCCACAATCGGTGACCGGCCGGTCACTGTCGTAATTTCCGGTTTTCGGCCGATCAAACTCACCCGCATGCGCGGTGCGTAGCAGCTCAAGGCGCCCAGAGCGCGGAAAGAAAACATGTCGCATTAAAATCTGAAAGGACGCACTAAACTCACTATCCATGCGTCCCGGGGACGCATCTCATTTTCCCCATGAAAAACGATACATTGTGAACATTAAACAACTCGTGTTTAATGTACAGTAACTGGCCAAAGAAACCTTCTTGTGAGCAGGCCGGACAAGCGCTGTTTCAACCCTCTGCGCATCTACTCGACGCAGACGTGATCCCCTGTACAAAGTATCGCGACATGCTAATTTAGCCGCTACCAAAACAACTAGCTCGTCACCGCTGATTTCATTTCAACAATTAAAAATACGAACTTCATAGTAAATAAGCCCACGTTTCCACTGCTCGATGCTGTGCTCATTCGTGTCGATTATGTTGTAACGTTTAGGGGACGTGCTGTAATGAAATAAATGAAACATAATCCGGTGGTGGTGATGAAAACGACATTGAACGGCAGCCGCCATATTGTTATGCCCAAACGGCGCCTGCGCATACATCGCGCTTCCAACGAGATCCAGTTTTTCTCGAGAAACAGGCAGAGAAGAGAGAACGCAAAAATACCACCAAAGAAAAAGATTAAACCTATTGCAGGTCAGCAAACTATTGCAGCTGCATTTTCTGTCCCCACTACCTCTGCACTCCTCCCTGACTCTGATCAGCCTAGAGAGAGTAGCTCAACATTGCCTGTACCTACTTCTGCCTCCCCCTCTACTGAGCCCACTGCAGAAGAAGTGCCTCAACCTTCTACATGTTCCTCCCAAAAAAAGCGAACTTTTCTGAAGCAGTGGCTCACCACATACTACAAATGGCTGCGCTTTTCAGATGACAATTTCATGTATTGAGTTTAACACTATTAATTTAATTTAAGAAATAGACTAATAATAACAAGAAACACATTTTTTAAACTGGGGAGTCGGGACCCCGTTGAATTTCTCAGGGACCCACCCAACTCGCCACCTGTGGGTCCCGGGGACTCACTACATTGAAAACCTATCAACATCACTGCTATTATATGATTATAATTATTTCTTAGAAAATCGGTATCGGAAAAACCGGTTTTGGCAGGTCAGACCTCCTTAAAAACCGGAAATCGGTATCGGCCAAGAATTTTGCAATCGGTGCATCTCTACTAGTGTCTTTACCTAGTGTCTTTACCTAGTGTCTTTACCTAGTGTCTTTACCTAGTATCTATACCTAGTATCTATACCTAGTGTCTATACCTAGTATCTATTCCTAGTGTCGATACCTAGTAGCTATATCTATACCTAGTGTGACTATATCTATACCTAGTATCTATACCTAGCGTCTATATCTAGCGTCTATACCTAGTGTCTATACCTAGCGTCTATTCCTATCGTCAATACCTAGTGTCTATTCCTATCGTCTATACCTAGCATCCATACCTAGCGCCTTTAGCGTCTATACCTAGCGTCTATACCTACTAGCGTCTATACCTAGCGCCTAGCGTCTATACCTAGAGTCTATACCTAGCATCCATACCTAGCGCCTATAGCGTTTATACCTAGCGTCTATACCTAGCATCCATACCAAGCGCCTATAGCCTCTATACCTAGCGTCTATACCTAGCATCTTTACCTAGTGTCACTGGCGGGGGAGGGATTGTCCTAGGGAGGGGAGGGGAGGGAGATGGGGAAGGAAGGAGTCCCTGAGGGAGATGACTTTCAGCCCGGCGTGGCCGTCTGTCCGTCATACCTCGTAGCTCTAGCAGAAGGTCCTGTTTGGGTTAGCGCCCAAATATTTATTTAGGTCTCTTAATTATGTGTTGTAACAAGGAGCGTTCAAATCACTGTCCCCTCAGAACACAACAACCCAGGGTGTGTTTACCAGGCTGATCTTAACGGGTGGTGGAGTCCCACCCGGGAGACGTTTCGCTGGCTCTCCCTTTAAACTGTTTTTGGTGAGACTTGAACATAAAGAAACATTTGTTCTGCTATACTGAAATGTCAGTTTGCTTTGGCTGCAGAACACGATGGCCCAAGAGGAAACCAGCATTTGCGACACTGGCAGTGAAATGCAGAAGTGGGTCTCGTAGTGGTGGCTGGATCCCTGGTGCCCTAGTGGCACCCTAGTGGCAACGTAGAGCTGGACACAGCATCACAGAAAGCAGCTGGGTGTGGTGTTCCACGACTGACCGCAGTGGGGGACCGCAGCAGGGACAGGCTGGTATCAACAGGGCGGTTCTTCTGAGAGGGTCATTGATATGAAGTCACCTCCTATTTAACTACAAATGAGAAACACACACACTATGCATGGCTCATTCTCTCAAGCCCGCCAATAGCTTCCATGTTTATATATAAATATATGTATATATAGCTAAAGCTTGTGTGTGTGTGTGTGTGTGTGTGTGTGTGTGTGTGTTTAGCTTTAGCTTCCATGTTTATGTATATAGCGCTAGCTTCCATGTACGCGAGTGTTTTCAGATTAGATTTGGCTTCCATGTGTGTATGCATGTAATATTTATCTTTGGATGTGTACATGTGCATGTGTAACTAGCGTGGTGTCACGGTGTCTCCTCCGTCGTTGGCAGTGAGGGACATCTCTTGATATTCAGATGAGGCCTCCTCTCCTCCAGTTAATCACCTCCTCGTCTGAGAGCCTGGAGCCACCGGGGAGAGCTCCACATTGTTGCTGTGATATAAAATAGTCCAGCAGAGAAAGGCTGAGGCGGAAAAACCGCAATCTGGTTGAGGTGTTAGAGAGGATTTCGGAGGCGGGGGTGTGGCGGTAATAATAAAAACACCAGGTAGGGCCTGCTGTAGCACCAGGTAGGGCCTGCCAGGTAGGGCCTCCTGTAACCCCAGGTAGGGCCTGCCAGGTAGGGCCTGCTGTAACACCAGGTAGGGCCTGCTGTAGCACCAGGTAGGGCCTCCTGTAACACCAGGTAGGGCCTGCTGTAGCACCAGGTAGGGCCTGCTGTAGCACCAGGTAGGGCCTGCCAGGTAGGGCCTCCTGTAACCCCAGGTAGGGCCTGCCAGGTAGGGCCTGCTGCAACACCAGGTAGGGCCTGCCAGGTAGGGCCTGCTGTAGCACCAGGTAGGGCCTGCCAGGTAGGGCCTGCTGTAACACCAGGTAGAGCCTGCTGTAGCACCAGGTAGGGCCTGCCAGGTAGGGCCTGCTGTAACACCAGGTAGGGCCTGCTGTAGCACCAGGTAGGGCCTGCCAGGTAGGGCCTGCTGTAGCACCAGGTAGGGCCTCCTGTAACACCAGGTAGGGCCTCCTGTAGCACCAGGTAGGGCCTCCTGTAGCACCAGGTAGGGCCTGCTGTAACACCAGGTAGGGCCTCCTGTAACACCAGGTAGGGCCTGCTGTAACACCAGGTAGGGCCTCCTGTAGCACCAGGTAGGGCCTGCTGTAACACCAGGTAGGGCCTCCTGTAGCACCAGGTAGGGCCTCCTGTAGCACCAGGTAGGGCCTCCTGTAGCACCAGGTAGGGCCTCCTGTAGCACCAGGTAGGGCCTCCTGTAGCACCAGGTAGGGCCTGCTGTAACACCAGGTAGGGCCTCCTGTAGCACCAGGTAGGGCCTGCTGTAACACCAGGTAGGGCCTGCTGTAGCACCAGGTAGGGCCTGCCAGGTAGGGCCTGCTGTAGCACCAGGTAGGGCCTGCTGTAACACCAGGTAGGGCCTCCTGTAGCACCAGGTAGGGCCTCCTGTAGCACCAGGTAGGGCCTGCTGTAACACCAGGTAGGGCCTGCTGTAACACCAGGTAGGGCCTCCTGTAGCACCAGGTAGGGCCTGCTGTAACACCATTTAGGGCCTCCTGTAGCACCAGGTAGGGCCTCCTGTAGCACCAGGTAGGGCCTGCTGTAGCACCAGGTAGGGCCTCCTGTAAGCCTCCTGCTTAACCAAAGGCCCTGGCTGGGGTGATGGAGACAGAACAGAGGGCGCGCCTATCTGAATACGGTGTCTGTGATGGAGCAGGAGGTGGTGTTTCTCCTCCTCCTCCTCCTCCCTGTGTTAAAGTGCTGATTGTGTTTGACAGGTATGGAGTCCGGAGGGAGGCTGGCCACTTCCCCGGGCCCCCCCGCCCCGGCCCAGGCCCCCTCTGAGGGCGGGCCGCCCCCCAGAGACCCCCCCTGCGGTACGTAGCTAGGAGACGAGAGAGGCATGGGACGTAGGAACTGTTGAGAGGACTTGTGACGTAGGAACTGTTGAGAGGACTTGTGACGTAGTAACTGTTGAGAGGACTTGTGACGTAGTAACTGTTGAGAGGACTTGTGACGTAGTAACTGTTGAGAGGACTTGTGACGTAGTGACTGTTGAGAGGACTTGTGACGTAGGAACTGTTGAGAGGACTTGTGACGTAGTAACTGTTGAGAGGACTTGTGACGTAGTAAGTGTTGTAGAGGTCTTCTCAGTTAACTGCTCAGGTTCTCTGCGTGAGTCTGCTCTAGGCTGCTGCCCAGCGCGGGGTCACCTCATTATTCCAGAGGCCTAATTCACTTCCAGGGCGTTACATTATTCCGCTCACGCTCCGGCAGATGTTTTTTCACCCAGGTGTAATTAAGACTGGGCGCAATAAGGTGCCCCAGCAGCCTCTCACAGCCCAAGCTCACACTTTCTCCAACAGTTTTGGTCGGAGCGGGAAAGTTGCTGAATTAATTAGTGCCACCGATTAAGAGCGGGGCAGCGACGGTGGCGGCGGCGGCGGTGTGCCGGCAGCGGGCTGACAGCCTTTAGCTCCAGTTACCCCGGCGGCGCGGGGGCGTCTGCCACGGCGCTGAGCTGTGCGGACATCCTTGTGTTTCTGCTGCATACTAATGTGGTCAAAGCTATTATGCAGTAGTGATGCCTAAGCTGTCAGCCCGCCCGTGGAAATAACATGCAAATGTTCACACTGTGAATTGGGGGAGGGTTTTAGAATGGGGGGATAAGAAATGCTTCCAAATAAGAATTGGTCGTTTTTTTTTTTGTCATGCTGTTACAATGATGAACACACTGGAGACATCCTCCTGAATTATTCATTCCTCAGACCCCCACACCAAACGCAGGGAGGTTCTCCAGATAATTTATTGTGGACCGTCACCGAGCACTGAGTGGTGAAACAGATTGGCACCTCAGTGTCACTACAGCACCCTCAGAACCTCAGTGTCACTATAGCACCCTCAGAACCTCAGTGTCACTATAGCACCCTCAGAACCTCAGTGTCATAGCACCCTCAGAACCTCAGTGTCACTACAGCACCCTCAGAACCTCAGTGTCACTACAGCACCCTCAGAACCTCAGTGTCACTACAGCACCCTCAGAACCTCAGTGTCATAGCACCCTCAGAACCTCAGTGTCACTACAGCACCCTCAGAACCTCAGTGTCACTACAGCACCCTCAGAACCTCAGTGTCACTACAGCACCCTCAGAACCTCAGTGTCACTATAGCACCCTCAGAACCTCAGTGTCACTATAGCACCCTCAGAACCTCAGTGTCACTATAGCACCCTCAGAACCTCAGTGTCACTACAGCACCCTCAGAACCTCAGTGTCATAGCACCCTCAGAACCTCAGTGTCATAGCACCCTCAGAACCTCAGTGTCACTATAGCTCCCTCAGAACCTCAGTGTCACTATAGCACCCTCAGAACCTCAGTGTCACTACAGCACCCTCAGAACCTCAGTGTCATAGCACCCTCAGAACCTCAGTGTCACTACAGCACCCTCAGAACCTCAGTGTCACTACAGCACCCTCAGAACCTCAGTGTCACTACAGCACCCTCAGAACCTCAGTGTCACTACAGCACCCTCAGAACCTCAGTGTCACTACAGCACCCTCAGAACCTCAGTGTCACTACAGCACCCTCAGAACCTCAGTGTCACTACAGCACCCTCAGAACCTCAGTGTCACTACAGCTCCCTCAGAACCCGTAGATTCTCTAAAGCGTTCCTGTCCCTGTGCTGGAGCAGGGAGTAGGGCTGCTCGATTATGGGGGAAAAAAAAATCATGATTATTTTTGTCAATATTAAAATCACAATTATCTAAACTATTATTATCAGTGTTTGAAAACATGATGCATTTATTCAGCATTTCTCAAAAAAAAAAAACTTAAAATTCCCCCTTAAAAAAATACATGAAAATAATGTTCAAATATGAATCCAGCTGCAAGTTATATATAACATCTAATGAATAAAATAAATATACTAGACAAAAAAGTAACAAATAAATAAATCGTTTCAACTCTCTTCTATTACTAGACCAATTGACTCAAAAACCGAAATCACGATCAAATGTTCCTCATTCACCACTAAGCTTTAGGGACTGTCTGGATATTTAATGGAGCAGTGATTAATCTTTCAAGATGCCAGGTTTTGTGGCACTGTGAATCACCTGACACACATGCGTCAAAGCAGAACTGCTTAGACAAGCTGTTTGTGGAAGTTTCTGTGTGTGTAATATATGTTGTGCCCCGGCTGCATGGCCGGGAGGGGAATGCATTAGTCTAGCAGTGGAACTCTTCTGTTGCTCGCTCTCATTCCCAAACAAATTTCCTTTTACATTAAATAATTCCCATACTTAGAGGAACGAGTGCGTGGCACCTTGCACTTATGAAAGTCTGGGGAGCCACTCGCGTTGCTGCTACGCTCCGGCGCCGCCCATCTTTTTTTTTATTTTTTTTATTTTTTTTTTATCGACGCGCATTTTTCGCGTCGACGTAATTTATGCGTCGACGTAATCGATTACGTCGACGCGTCGTCCCAGCCCTACAGGCAGCAGACTATGACCTCCACTAACGTAGACCTCCATGTTGGTCCTACAGGCCTCGGACCTAGACCTCCACTAATGTAGACCTCCATGTTGGTCCTACAGGCCTCAGACCTCCACTAACGTGGCCCTCCATGTTGGTCCCAGAGGCCTCAGACCTCCACTAACGTAGACCTCCATGTTGGTCCCAGAGGCCTCAGACCTCCACTAACGTAGACCTCCATGTTGGTCCTACAGGCCTCAGACCTCCACTAACGTGGCCCTCCATGTTGGTCCTAGAGGCCTCAGACCTAGACCTCCACTAACGTAGACCTCCATGTTGGTCCTAGAGGCCTCTGACCTCCACTAACGTAGACCTCCATGTTGGTCCTACAGGCCTCAGACCTCCACTAACGTAGACCTCCATGTTGGTCCTACAGGCCTCAGACCTAGACCTCCACTAACGTAGACCTCCATGTTGGTCCTACAGGCCTCAGACCTCCACTAACGTGGCCCTCCATGTTGGTCCTAGAGGCCTCTGACCTCCACTAACGTAGACCTCCATGTTGGTCCTACAGGCCTCAGACCTCCACTAACGTAGACCTCCACGTTGGTCCTACAGGCCTCAGACCTAGACCTCCACTAACGTAGACCTCCATGTTGGTCCTACAGGCCTCAGACCTCCACTAACGTGGACCTCCATGTTGGTCCTAGAGGCCTCAGACCTCCACTAACGTGGACCTCCATGTTGGTCCTACAGGCCTCAGACCTAGACCTCCACTAACGTAGACCTCCATGTTGGTCCTACAGGCCTCAGACCTAGACCTCCACTAACGTGGACCTCCATGTTGGTCCTACAGGCCTCAGACCTCCACTAACGTGGACCTCCATGTTGGTCCTAGAGGCCTCAGACCTCCACTAACGTAGACCTCCACGTTTGTCCTACAGGCCTCAGACCTCCACTAACGTGGACCTCCATGTTGGTCCTAGAGGCCTCAGACCTCCACTAACGTGTACCTCCATGTTGGTCCTACAGGCCTCAGCCCTCCACTAACGTAGACCTCCATGTTGGTCCTAGAGGCCTCAGACCTCCACTAACGTGGACCTCCATGTTGGTCCTACAGGCCTCAGACCTCCACTAACGTAGACCTCCATGTTGGTCCTACAGGCCTCAGACCTCCACTAACGTAGACCTCCATGTTGGTCCTACAGGCCTCAGACCTCCACTAACGTGGCCCTCCATGTTGGTCCTACAGGCCTCAGACCTCCACTAACGTAGACCTCCATGTTGGTCCTACAGGCCTCAGCCCTCCACTAACGTGGACCTCCATGTTGGTCCTAGAGGCCTCAGACCTCCACTAACGTGGACCTCCATGTTGGTCCTACAGGCCTCAGACCTCCACTAACGTAGACCTCCATGTTGGTCCTACAGGCCTCAGACCTCTACTAACGTGGACCTCCATGTTGGTCCTACAGGCCTCAGACCTCCACTAACGTAGACCTCCATGTTGGTCCTACAGGCCTCAGACCTCCACTAACGTGGACCTCCATGTTGGTCCTACAGGCCTCAGACCTCCACTAACGTGGACCTCCATGTTGGTCCTAGAGGCCTCAGACCTCCACTAACGTGGCCCCGCTCTCCCCTTGTCTCCTCCAGGTCCTTTGTTCCAGATGGCCGACCAGCCCTTCAGCCTGTCCGGGGGCTCCGGCGCCTTCCCGCTCCTCGGCCACCCCGCCTTCGGCCTGTTCGCCGCCGCCGCCGCCGACTCCGGCTCCGGACGCTCCGAGTTCGGAGGCCTGGGGACCCTGGGCGTGTCCGCTGCCCTTGGGGCCCATCCTCAGCTGGGGGCCTTCCCAGGTGAGACACGCACACAAAGGCCGCTTCATCTGCAGTGGTCTTGGTTCCCTGGTTCCTCAGGGGCTGATACCGTCCTGTGTTTGAGCGCCCGGACAGGAGGAGCTTCTTGTCTTGTGTTTGCCTGGTGGCCCCCAGGGCTCAATAAGCACGCTCACCCAGCGGGGGGCGGAGGCTGGTCTGTGGTCCAGTACTCCTCCTAGTACAGCCTCACACGGCCTCACTCAGGAGCCCACGAAGGCTGGCTGTGGACCTCTAGAGTCAGAGCTCTGAAACAGTCAGAGCTCTGACTGTTTCAGAGCTCTAGAGTCAGGTACTGACCGAGGTGGTACTGACCGAGGAGGTACTGACCGAGGAGGTACTGACCGAGGTGGTACTGACCCAGGAGGTGCTGACCGAGCTGTTGTCGTCCTCAGACTGGTGGCGAGCCTCGGAGACCCGCGGCCTCAGCGCCCTCTTCCACCCCCTGCTGGGGCTGCCCCCCCTGTTCCCCCCCCCCTTCCACAACCACCACGCCTTCCAGCTCGGCCCCGCCCCAAACGACCACTCTGCCGCCGCCACCGCTGCTGCTAAAGGTACGTAGCCTGGAGCCATGCTAAAGGTGCGTAGCCTGGAGCCATGCTAAAGGTACGTAGCCTGGAGCCATGCTATAGGTGAGTAGCCTGGAGCCATGCTAAAGGTGCGTAGCCTGGAGCCATGCTATAGGTGAGTAGCCTGGAGCCAGAGTAGCCTGGAGCCAGTGTAGCCTGGAGTCAGGCTCAAGGTGCGTAGCCTGGAGCCATGCTATATGTGAGTAGCCTGGAGTCAGACTCAAGGTGCGTAGCCTGGAGCCAGGCTCAAGGTGCGTAGCCTGGAGCTAGGCTCCAGGTGATAACGCTCCCTGTCTCCTGTTCTCCAGGAACCAGGAGAGCTGTGAACGGGGGGGCGGTCCGATCCCCCCCGGCTGGGAACGGGGCCCCTCACCGGGCCCCTCACCGGGCCCCCGCCCAGCGGGCCCTCTCCCTGGAGAGGAGCAGAGCCACCAGGAGCAGCCCGGGGGCTCCGGAGCAGCAGAGCCCGCAGAGAGAGCAGGTCACTATGTGCTGCTCCTCCTCCTCCTCCTCCTCCTCCCTCTCCTCCTCCTCCTCCTCCCTGACTCCTCAGAGCTCCTCCTCCTCCTCCCTGACTCCTCAGAGCTCCTCCTCCCTGACTCCTCAGAGCTCCTCCTCCCTGACTCCTCAGAGCTCCTCCTCCCTTACTCCTCAGAGCTCCTCCTCCCTGACTCCTCAGAGCTCCTCCTCCCTGACTCCTCCTCCCTGACTCCTCAGAGCTCCTCCTCCCTGACTCCTCAGAGCTCCTCCTCCCTGACTCCTCCTCCCTGACTCCTCAGAGCTCCTCCTCCCTGACTCCTCAGAGCTCCTCCTCCCTGACTCCTCAGAGCTCCTCCTCCCTGACTCCTCAGAGCTCCTCCTCCCTTACTCCTCAGAGCTCCTCCTCCCTGACTCCTCAGAGCTCCTCCTCCCTGACTCCTCAGAGCTCCTCCTCCCTGACTCTTGTTGTTTCTCTCAGGCGTTGAGCCCCAGCCCGCCAGAGTGCGGCAGCCAATCGGCTTCCTCCTTGGAGAGCTCCAGTGACGATGGAGTGAGCAGCAGCGACCTGGACGACGAAGACGACGAGGAGGAGGACGAGGAGCTGTCCAGCGACAGCGACGACTCTGAGGACGCTCGAGGGAAGCTGAAGGTGTGTGTGTGTGTGTGTGTGTGTGTGTGTGTGTGTGTGTGTGTGTGTGTGTGTGTGTGTGTGTGTGTGTGTGTGTGTGTGTGTGTGTGTGTGTGTGTGTGTGTGTGTGTGTGTGTGTGTGTGTGCGTGACCCCCTAACCTCCTCTTCCTCAGCCCCCCGCTCAGGGGGCGACCCCGGAGAGGAAGAGGAAGAGGGCGTCTGAAGGGGAGGAGGCGCGCGGTAGGAAGAGGTCTTCCTCCTCCTCCCACCCCCAGTCTTCCTCCCTGGCCACCACAGCGCTCCGCCCCCGGACGAGGGGGGGGGGGGAGGAGGAGGAGGAGGAGGAGGGGGAGGAGCCTACGCAGCACACCAGTGTTATCCAGACCACCGGATTGGCCGCCGGTCACCAGCCTCCAGCGATGGTTCCGGCCCCCCACAGAGAGACCTCTGCCGGACCCCCGTCCTCCCACTGCTCCTCCCCCATGCACTCCTCCTCGCCCAAGTCCCCGTCTCACCCCTCGTCCCCCACGCCTCCCTCGGGCCCCGCCTCCCCCTCACACAGAGCCAGGGCTCTGACCCAGCTCACCCAGCCCCCCACCCTCCAGGCCTCCACCCTGCAGCAGGTGAGCAGCCCGGCAGTGGGGGGGTAAGGTGCAGCTCACGCACAGCACAGGGTCTGGTCTAGCTGAAGCGCTTTGACCCAGATGGCACGGCGGTGAATACTGACCAGCTTGCCGCTCCCCTGTGCGTCCAGCCCTTCCTCCCACAGGGCTCCTTCAGACGGGCCCCCCCGGCCTCCCACAGAGGTCTGAGGAGGCGGCCTTCGTCTCCGCCCCCCTCCCCCTGGAGCCACACCAACCTGTTCCTGAGTGCGCTGACCAACGGGGCCCTGCCGCCCCCGCTGGACGTCCAGGACGCCCCCCTGGCCCTCACCACCAGGGCCCGCGCACCGGAGCCTCTTCCCCTGCCGGTGGACCTCTGCACCGGGGCCCGGAGGCCCCCCCCCTCCTCCGCCGCGGCCCACGGGCCCACCAGGGGCGGGCGCTCAGCTCCCTCGGACGCAGCCCTCAGGAGCACGGAGTCGGACATCAGCAGCAGCAAGAACTCAGAAGACTCCCTGGAGGAGGAAGAGGACGACGAAGAGGATGACGAGGAGGAGGACGGCAGCCTGTCGGGTGGGTTTAATATACAGACCGTCTACAGCCTGACGGGTGGGTTTAATACACAGACCGTCTACAGCCTGACGGGTGGGTTTAATACACAGACCGTCTACAGCCTGACGGGTGGGTTTAATACACAGACCGTCTACAGCCTGACGGGTGGGTTTAATACACAGACCGTCTACAGCCTGACGGGTGGGTTTAATACACAGACCGTCTACAGCCTGACGGGTGGGTTTAATACACAGACCGTCTACAGCCTGACGGGTGGGTTTAATACACAGACCGTCTACAGCCTGACGGGTGGGTTTAATATACAGACCGTCTACAGCCTGACGGGTGGGTTTAATACACAGACCGTCTACAGCCTGACGGGTGGGTTTAATACACAGACCGTCTACAGCCTGACGGGTGGGTTTAATATACAGACCGTCCCTCCTCTCCCCCTCCTCTCTCCTCCCTCTCTCCCTCGTCTCTCCCTCCTCTCTCCTCCCTCTCTCCCTCCTCTTCCTCTCCTCTCTCCTTTCTCTCCCCCTCCTCTCCTCCCTCTCCCCCTCCTCTCTCCTTTCTCTCCCCCTCCTCTCCTCCCTCTCTCCCTCCTCTCTCCTTTCTCTCCCCCTCCTCTCCTCCCTCTCCCCCTCCTCTCTCCTTTCTCTCCCCCTCCTCTCCTCCCTCTCTCCCTCCTCTCTCCTTTCTCTCCCTCCTCTCCCCCTCCTCTCCTCCCTCTCTCCCTCCTCTCCCCCTCCTCTCTCCCTCCTCTCCCCCTCCTCTCCCCCTCCTCCCTCTCTCCTCTCCTCCTCCTGTCTCCCTCCTCTCCCCCTCCTCCCTCCCTCCTCCCTCCCTCCTCTCTCCCCCTCTCCCCCTCCTGTCTCCCCCCTCTCCCCCTCCTCAGACAGCAGTCTGGAGAGCGACTCGGACGTCTCGGAGGACGACCCCCCGGATCGGGGGGGGCCGGAGGCGGACGCAGAGGGACCCCCTCCCACACTGAGGCGCTCCCTGTTCTGTCCCTCCTCCTCCTCCAGCTTCTCCCCCCTCAACCTCCAGCTCTCCAGGCCCCGCGACCCGCTGCCCCGGGCCCTGGAGGGCCCCACCACGGGGCCCCCTGCTGGCGCTCTGCCCTACGGCCCCCCCCCCACCTCCTCCACCTCCTCCACCGCTCCTGGTACCTAACCTCTCTGACCTACACCCCCACCTCCTCCACCTCCTCCCCCTCCTCCACCTCCTCCCCCTCCTCCCCCTCCTCCCCCTCCTCCACCTCCTCCACCTCCTCCACCCCCCCCCCCTCCTCCCCCTCCTCCACCCCCCCCACCTCCTCCCCCTCCTCCCCCTCATCCACCCCCCCCACCTCCTCCTCCCCCCCCACCTCCTCCACCCCCTCCACCCCCCCCCACCTCCTCCTCCCCCCCCGCCTCCTCCACCACCTCCACCCCCCCCACCTCCACCCCCCCCACCTCCTCCTCCCCCCCCTCCACCTCCTCCACCCCCCCACCTCCTCCCCCTCCTCCCCCTCCTCCACCTCCTCCACCGCTCCTGGTAACTAACCTCTCTGACCTACACCCCCACCTCCTCCCCCTCCTCCACCTCCTCCACCTCCTCCTCCACCTCCTCCACCCCCCCGCCTCCTCCACCTCCTCCCCCTCCTCCCCCTCCTCCACCTCCTCCACCTCCTCCACCTCCTCCTCCTCCTCCACCTCCTCCCCCTCCTCCACCTCCTCCACCTCCTCCACCTCCTCCCCCTCCTCCCCCTCCTCCACCTCCTCCACCCCCCCGCCTCCTCCACCTCCTCCACCCCCCCGCCTCCTCCACCTCCTCCACCTCCTCCCCCTCCTCCACCTCCTCCACCTCCTCCCCCTCCTCCACCTCCTCCACCTCCTCCCCCTCCTCCACCTCCTCCCCCTCCTTCCCCTCCTCCACCTCCTCCACCCCCCCGCCTCCTCCACCCCCACCTCCTCCACCTCCTCCTCCACCTGCCCCACCTCCTCCACCTCATCCACCTCCTCCACCCCCTCCTCCACCGCTCATGGTAGCTAACCCTCTCTGACCTACACCCCATGAGGTGGAGGAACACTTTAACACTGCTCCGCTCGGAGCACAAGGATCACTCAAAGAAACCCCTGTAATGCCAATCGGGTTAGGGTCTAAGGCATGCTGCATGAGGTCCGGCCTCTTAGTAGACAGAAGGAGTAGCACAGTGGAGCAGGCCGGTCTACCCTGATGGGGAGGAGTACCTCATGTGTCCCTTTGTCCCCAGGAACAGGGAGGAGGAGGAGGGTGACTGACGAGCAGGTCCTCAGAGTTCCCCTTCAGTTCGGGTAAGACCACTCTGTCTAAGTTGGGTTAACGCTCAGAACCATCAGCTCAGAACCATCAGCTCAGAACCATCAGCTCAGAACCATCAGCTCAGTGGAGAGGACGAGAGCTGCTCTAGATGGTTAACGCTAGAGCCATGAAGAGCAGCTTTAGGCCTTAAGAGAACCTCATCACCAACTCCCTCCACATCAGAGGAGCCCATCTGGAAGGAACGGGAGCAGGACGAACTGAACCCTTAGAGGGAGGGTTTAATGTCCGGATGACAAACAACTATTGAATGTATTGATGAATGATTTGATCAAAAAGTATATTTGGAGGTTAGACTGACAGGTGGGCTGGCCAATCTTTTAATGTACACCGAACAAGGTGATTGGCCGGGCTTTACCAGGCCTGGCCATGTCTCTAACCCTGGGACCCCGGAGGTGACCCCGGAGGTGACCCGGGAGGTGACCCCGGGGTGACCCCGGAGGTGACCCCGGAGGTGACCCCGGAGGTGACCCCGGGGTGACCCCGGAGGTGACCCCGGAGGTGATCCCGGGGTGACCCCGGAGGTGTGACCCATTGGTGTGACCCTGGTGTTCCAGGTGGCAGAGGGAGACCCGTATCCAGGCGCTGGGGGGCCGTCTGCAGGGAGAGGTGTCCTACTACGCCCCCTGTGGCAAGAAGCTGCGCCAGTACCCAGACGTCATGAAGGTAGGGAACCGCCTGGCCTGGTTTCATACTGTACTGCAGTGATCTGATGACGGGCATCCATCTGTTCCTTCTCCTGTAGTACCTCTCCAGGAACGGGATAACGCAGATCACACGAGACAACTTCAGCTTCAGCACCAAGATCAGAGTGGGAGACTTCTACCAAGGGAGGGAAGGACCACAGGTACCTTTTGCTTTCAGTCTTTAGTCCCATTTTAGAGGCCCTCCTGGCCTCAGGGCTCCCAGTCAGTGTGTTCTCCTGGCCCCAGGGCTCCCAGTCAGTATGTTCTCCTGGCCCCAGGGCTCCCAGTCAGTGTGTTTTCCTGGCCCCAGGGCTCCCAGTCAGTGTGTTCTCCTGGCCCCAGGGCTCCCAGTCAGTGTGTTCTCCTGGCCCCAGGGCTCCCAGTCAGTGTGTTCTCCTGGCCCCAGGGCTCCCAGTCAGTGTGTTCTCCTGGCCCCAGGGCTCCCAGTCAGTGTGTTCTCCTGGCCCCAGGGCTCCCAGTGGTTCCTGCTGGGGGAGGAGCAGGTTGCTCCATGCATCGTGGCCATGGACGGGAGGCGGAGTCGGCAGGGACCGGGGCCAGCCCCCCGCCAACCCCCCCGCCACGGAGACAACGACATCCAGGACGCCAGTGGACTAAAACTGCTACGCAAACTAGAAGCCCAAGGTACGCATAGAACCGACCCGAAGGTACCCTATAGAAGGACCAGAAGGTACCCTATAGAACAACCAGAAGGTACCCTATAGAAGGACCAGAAGGTACCCTATAGAAGGACCAGAAGGTACCCTATAGAAGGACCAGAAGGTACCCTATAGAACGACCAGAAGGTACCCTATAGAAGGACCAGAAGGTACCCTATAGAAGGACCAGAAGGTACCCTATAGAACGACCAGAAGGTACCCTATAGAAGGACCAGAAGGTACCCTATAGAAGGACCAGAAGGTACCCTCTAGAAGAACCAGAAGGTACCCTATAGAAGGACCAGAAGGTACCCTATAGAACACACTAGAAGCAGCATGACCCTAGGATCTGATCCTGGGGTTTGGTCCCTGGGTTTAGGGGTGCAACCTGTGAACCAAGGAGGCTTACGGTGGGATTGGGGGGAGCCTGTGACCTCTGACCCCAGGAGGCTGGTGATGGGTTTGGGGTACAGTCTGTGACCTCTGACCCCTTGTCCTCTGCAGAGATCGCTCGGCAGGCCACTCAGATCAAGGAGATGAGGAAGCTGGAGAGGCTGGCGGTAGCCCGGGCAGCCAAGGAGGCCCGGAGACAGCAAGGTGGGCCGAGAACCTCCCTAACCTAATCTAACCTTCCATCAGTGTTATCACCCCCCTCACCTGCCCCCTGCTGGAGAACACTGCAGGAGACAGCAAGGTGGGCCGAGAACCTCTCTAACCTTCCATCAGTATTATCACCCCCGTCACCTGCCCCCTGCTGGAGAACACTGCAGGAGACAGCAAGGTGGGCCGAGAACCTCTCTAACCTTCCATCAGTATTATCACCCCCGTCACCTGCCCCCTGCTGGAGAACACTGCAGGAGACAGCAAGGTGGGCCGAGAACCTCTCTAACCTTCCATCAGTATTATCACCCCTGTCACCTGCCCCCTGCTGGAGAACACTGCAGGAGACAGCAAGGTGGGCCGAGAACCTCTCTAACCTTCCATCAGTATTATCACCCCCGTCACCTGCCCCCTGCTGGAGAACACTGCAGGAGACAGCAAGGTGGGCCGAGAACCTCTCTAACCTTCCATCAGTATTATCACCCCTGTCACCTGCCCCCTGCTGGAGAACACTGCAGGAGACACATCTCACTGAGTTAAGCCCAACATGAGGAACTGGTCAGTAAACACGGTGGAACCGGTCACTGAACACGGTGGAACCGGTCAGTGAACACGGTGGAACCGGTCAGTGAACACGGTGGAACCGGTCAGTGAACACGGTGGAACCGGTCAGTGAACACGGTGGAACCGGTTACTGAACACGGTGGAACCGGTCAGTGAACACGGTGGAACCGGTCAGTGAACACGGTGGAACCGGTTACTGAACACGGTGGAACCGGTCGGTGAACACAGTGGAACCGGTTACTGAACCCGGTGGAACCGGTCAGTGAACACGGTGGAACCGGTCAGTGAACACGGTGGAACCGGTCAGTGAACACAGTGGAACCGGTCGGTGAACACGGTGGAACCGGTTACTGAACACGGTGGAACCGGTCAGTGAACACAGTGGAACCGGTTACTGAACCCGGTGGAACCGGTCGGTGAACACAGTGGAACCGGTTACTAAACACGGTGGAACCGGTTACTGAACCCGGTTTGTGTTCCAGCGGTCCTGGCTGGAGAGGAGAGGAGG
Organism: Gadus chalcogrammus; assembly: GCF_026213295.1. NCBI lineage: Eukaryota > Metazoa > Chordata > Actinopteri > Gadiformes > Gadidae > Gadus > Gadus chalcogrammus. The sequence goes on from NC_079431.1 coordinate 603,118, forward strand.
AAGAGGAAGGAGCAGATGAAGATTCAGAAGCAGCAGGTTAGACTTTCATTTTTTTTAAAAGATCCACTTTCCTTGACAGCGGTCAATTTTACTCAGCAACAGTGAATCATCAAATATAATTTACCGCCGGAAGTTGTGAAGGGCCCATGCAAGGGAACGTAGAGTTCCATGGCATTGACAAGAGCCCTGTAATAAATATATTTATTGTGGCGATCAGCACGGGAAGGACGAGACGGGAGCCCAGGTTCAGCAGTCATACAACTCTCGACTACGAGCGTTGCCTTTATTTGACGCACATGACGCACAAAAACACACTCAAGATAACCAATTGACATAACGTCTCGGTGACGGTGTCGGAAAAATAACTCAGTAAAAACCAATAACACTGACCCACCCAGAGAGACAAACCCCACACAATGGCCCCGCCGCAACGGACCTAGGAGGGGCGCCAGAGGTCCCACCTCAGCACGGCGACCACGCCCACTGTCGCTACTATATATAAATATTAGGGCTGTCAAGCGATCAAAATTTGTAATCGTGATTAATCGCATTAATGTCATAGTTAACTCAGATTAATTGCGATTAATCGCAAATCTTTTTTCTATGCTAAATATCCCTTGATTTATTTTTCCCATTAATTGTTCTCATTTTAATGCTCTTATCGACATGGAGAAGTGCATCGGCTTGCCTTGTGCAAATGTTTTTTTATTGATAACAACATTGGCATATACTGATCAAAGCAGGAAGATACAAAAAAAAGCCTATAGTGCAATTAAACGATGAACATACAAACATACTGCCTTGAACATAGCAGTCGGGCTACTGCTTCTTTGTTTTGAGCCAAAGAAAAAAAAAAAAGATATTTTTAAAAAATATGAATTTGCGTTAATCGCGCGATAAAAAAAATTAACGTCGTTAAAATTGGTTTGCGTTAACGCCGTAAATAACGCGTTTAACTGACAGCCCTAATAAATATATATGTGTGTATGTTTATAGAATACACATCAATGTAGATGTCTATATATATAATATGTGTACATTATATACTTGTGTATATATCCCACTATATAATATATTCATGTTTATACAACGGGGGACCTAACTCCAGCGATCTGATTGGTTCCCAACTGTTGTATAATGAGCGTATACATAACTGCTATCTATACACATCAATGTAGATGTCTATATATATAATATGTGTACATTATATACTTGTGTATATATCCCACTATATAATATATTCATGTTTATACAACGGGGGACCTAACTCCAGCGATCTGATTGGTTCCCAACTGTTGTATAATGAGCGTATACATAACTGCTACGCCCGATCATTTTATATAATATGCATGTGTATAAACTAAAATCACTGCTTGATGCTCTTGTAAAATGCAAAGATTAAAGATACTTACCTTTTCTCTTCTGCACACACACACACACACACACACACACACACACACACACACACACACACACACACACACACACACACACACACACACACACACACACACACACACACACACACACACACACACACACACACACACACACACACACACACACACACACACACACACGCAGGAGAAGATGCAGCGTGTGCAGCAGATTCGGGCGGAGAAGGAGATGCGTGCTCAGCACATTCTGGAGGTAAGTCCTGGAAGGTAAAGCCCTGCCTCTGCCCTCAAAGGCCCACGGCAACGTTATGTAACGCACCTTTGGTTGCTTGGTTACTGATGCTTTATTGTTATTTAATAATTTGTTGAACAGTAGGCAACGTTATATTTAAGATAGTTGTGCCCATAGTGGATTGTAAGCAGTGTTATTGGCATGGGGCCAACAGGAGCACGGACGCCCTGCTAGGGGTAACCGTGGTAACCCACACACACGCCCTGACAAAGGAAACCGTGGTAACCCACACATGCCCTGCTAGGGGTAACCGCAGTTACCTCCACACACACGCCCTGCTATGGGTCCCCATGGTAACCCACACCACACACCAGTCCTTCTAGGGGTCACCAAGGGAACCTACACACGTCCTGCTATGGGTCACCATGGTAACCTACACACGTCCTGCTAGGGGTCACCACGGTAACCTACTCACACGTCCTGCTATGGGTCACCATGGTAACCTACACACGTCCTGCTAGGGGTCACCACGGTAACCTACTCACACGTCCTGCTAGGGGTCACCACGGTAACCTACACACGTCCTGCTAGGGGTCACCATGGTAACCTACACACGTCCTGCTAGGGGTCACCACGGTAACCTACACACGTCCTGCTAGGGGTCACCATGGTAACCTACACACGTCCTGCTAGGGGTCACCATGGTAACCTACACACGTCCTGCTATGGGTCACCATGGTAACCTACACACGTCCTGCTAGGGGTCACCACGGTAACCTACTCACACGTCCTGCTAGGGGTCACCACGGTAACCTACTCACACGTCCTGCTAGGGGTCTCCACGGTAACCTACTCGCACGTCCTGCTAGGGGTCACCACGGTAACCTACTCACAGGTCCTGCTAGGGGTCACCACGGTAACCTACTCACAGGTCCTGCTAGGGGTCACCACGGTAACCTACACACGTCCTGCTAGGGGTCACCACGGTAACCTACTCACACGTCCTGCTAGGGGTCACCACGGTAACCTACTCACAGGTCCTGCTAGGGGTCACCACGGTAACCTACACCCTCCCTGCGGCTCTCCCTCTGACTGCACTGCAGCCTTTGAGACTTTAGCATCAAGGGAAATAATGACATAACCGCACAATTCTAGAATATGTTAAGTTTGACATTATCAGCTCAGCCACTGGCTGTGAGGGACCTTTGAGGAAACCATCAATCAGAGAAATATCAATCATGTGACTATGAACGGATGAGTCTATCCTTTATGTTTGATTATGAACTGTTTATCCAAGTCCATTTTCTATCCCTACTCCTATGAAGCTATGTAATCAGGAGATTGAATCAAGATCAATTCACTGAACTCCAATTAATTAGTGGCATTATATATTATACATATTGATGAAGTGTGAGGATGCGAGCGCAGTGTGTAGAGCCTAGACCCTGCCCTGAGGACTCTGAGCTGGCGGCTGCTCCTCACCCAGTGGGTGTGCTGAGCCTAAACACTGTTCTGCTGCGCAGGAGAGAAGGAACAGGAAGGCGGAAGCAGCCAATGCCAAGGTAGAGGAGGCGGAGAGGCGAAGCCAGGTCAGTGTAGAGCTCACCTCCAGAGCCCCCAGCCCCCCATGTCATGTTCACCCCCCCACCCCCCCCGGGAGACACCCGTTACCATGGCATCGTTACCAGTGTCATCAGCAGCAGCCTCTGCGAGAATCCAATGAGTAGCCTTCCATTGTCACCCGAACTCTGACCACCCCCCCAGTAGCCAATCAGATCAGCCGTACAGAACATGGTCGCCTGTCTGTGATGGTCCATCCATGTGTCATGTGTGTGTGTTTGAGCCAATGGGGAGGCGTGTGATGTAAAGTGTGTCTATGTCCACAGGAGAAGGAGGTGCGGAGACAGCAGGCCGTGGTACTGAAGCACCAGGTAGGAGACACACCTGTAGCCCCCAGGTAGAGACACACCTGTACCCCCAGGTAGAGACACACCTGTAGCCCCAGGTAGAGACACACCTGTACCCCCAGGTAGAGACACACCTGTAGCCCCCAGGTAGAGACACACCTGTACCCCCAGGTAGAGACACACCTGTACCCCCAGGTAGAGACACACCTGTAGCCCCCAGGTAGAGACACACCTGTAGCCCCCAGGTAGAGACACACCTGTACCCCCAGGTAGAGACACACCTGTACCCCCAGGTAGAGACACACCTGTAGCCCCAGGTAGAGACACACCTGTACCCCCAGGTAGAGACACACCTGTACCCCCAGGTAGAGACACACCTGTACCCCCCAGGTAGAGAGACACTCCTGTAGCCCCCAGGTAGAGACACACCTGTAGGGGCCCAGTGGGGGGGCTGAACGGGGCCGATAGGACCCTGAGGGGCTCTCCTAGTCTTCTTCTTCAGCCTTTATTCTTCACCCCAGACCAGGGCAGCTGTGCTGGGGGGTTTAGGTATTTTGTCTTTCTCTCACTTGAATTTCACCTTTGGTCTCATTCTCTCCTCTGTTATTCTTTGACCTCTCTTTCTGCCAGGAGTTGGAGAGGCATAGACTAGATATGGTATGGGTATGGTGTTTCTCCCTTCATCTTCATCGCTGCATGCTGTCACCAGTGGTGGCCATCATAGCACCACACCTAGCCTAGCGCTGGCATCAATGGTGGTCATCATAGCATCACACCTAGCCTAGCGCTGGCATCAATCATGGTCATCATAGCATCACACCTAGCCTAGCGATGGCATCAATGGTGGCCATCATAGCATCACACCTAGCCTAGCGCTGGCCTCAATGGTGCTCATCCTAGCATCACACCTAGCCTAGCGCTGACATCGCCTTCCACCGATCTGCATGGCTTAATCTTACACACACACGCATGCACGCACATGAACACACACATGTACACACATATGTACACACACGCCAACAGTCTCACAAACAGTATCTTGGAGATCATCCCTCACCTGGTTGACTGCAGCCCCGGACCCAAGAGGACCAACTGGCGGCCATGTGTTGCTGTTTGGGATTCACTGAGCTCTCTCTTCTCACAGCTCTGTTCAGCTCATTAGAGCTGAACCTCACTAGACCCCCCCCCCCCCCCCCCGAACCTCACTAGACCCCCCCCCTGAACCTCACTAGACCCCCCCCTGAACCTCACTAGACCCCCCCCTGAACCTCACTAGACCCCCCCCTGAACCTCACTAGACCCCCCCCCTGAACCTCACTACACCCCCCCCTGAACCTCACTAGACCCCCCCCCACCTGAACCTCACTAGACCCCCCCCTGAACCTCAATAGACCCCCCCCCTGAACCTCACTAGACCCCCCCCCTGAACCTCACTAGACCCCCCCCTGAACCTCACTAGACCCCCCCCCCTGAAGCTCACTAGACCCCCCCCCTGAAGCTCACTAGACCCCCCCCTGAACCTCACTAGACCCCCCCCCCTGAAGCTCACTAGACCCCCCCCTGAACCTCACTAGACCCCCCCCTGAACCTCACTAGACCCCCCCCCCCGAACCTCACTAGACCCCCCCCCTGAACCTCACTAGACCCCCCCTGAACCTCACTAGACCCCCCCCTGAACCTCACTAGACCCCCCCCCCCGAAGCTCACTAGACCCCCCCCCCCGAAGCTCACTAGACCCCCCCCTGAAGCTCACTAGACCCCCCCCTGAACCTCACTAGACCCCCCCCCCTGAAGCTCACTAGACCCCCCCCTGAAACTCACTAGACCCCCCCCCCCCCCTGAACCTCACTAGACGCATGCTCTGCATGCGTGCGCGTACGCGCGTGTGTGTGTGTGTGTGTGTGTGTCTCAGCTCCGTCTCACTGAGCTGCTCTGTGTGTGTGTGTGTGTGTGTGTGTGTGTGTGTGTGTGTGTGTGTGTGTGTGTGTGTGTGTGTGTGTGTGTGTGTGTGTGTGTGTGTGTGTGTGTGTGTGTGCGTTGTCTCAGCACTGTCCTCTCTTTCTCCCCAGGAGAGGGAGAGACGCAGGCAGCATCTCATGCTCATGAAGGCGTTGGAGGCTCGCAAGAAAGTGGAGGTGAGTCGGTCCTCCGAGCCAGCAGGGGGCAGGCTCTACCATGCCCCTCTTTGTAAAGGTAGATCAACCTTTATGGTTCAGCAAACCAAGCTGCTGTGGTAATGTTCCAATTATTTCTATGGAAGTCCTTAAGACTCAAATTGTGCAAATTGGGAAGGCCATAATCCTCTACTCAAGACCCTTGCACACGCAGACACACGCACACACGCTCACACACACATGCACACACACGCTCTCACACACATGCACACGCTGTGTTGACTGTGCCGGCTGCAGGAGCGGGAGCGTGTGAAGCAGGAGAAGAAGGATGAGAAGCGTCTGAACAAGGAGAGGCGGCTGGAGCTGAAGAGACTGGAGCTGGAGAAGGCCAAGGAGCTGAAGAAGCCCAACGAGGACATGTGCCTCTCCGACCATAAGGTAGTAGACTGTAACAGACCATAAGGTAGTAGACTGTAACAGACCATAAGGTAGTAGACTGTAACAGACCATAAGGTAGTAGACTGTAACAGACCATAAGGTAGTAGACTGTAACAGACCATAAGGTAGTAGACTGTAACAGACCATAAGGTAGTAGACTGTAACAGACCATAAGGTAGTAGACTGTAACAGACAATAAGGTAGTAGACTGTAACAGACAATAAGGTAGTAGACTGTCTAACAGACCATAAGGTAGTAGACTGTAACAGACCATAAGGTAGTAGACTGTAACAGACCATAAGGTAGTAGACTGTAACAGACCATAAGGTAGTAGACTGTCTAACAGACCATAAGGTAGTAGACTGTCTAACAGACCATAAGGTAGTAGACTGTCTAACAGACCATAAGGTAGTAGACTGTAACAGACCATAAGGTAGTAGACTGTCTAACAGACCATAAGGTAGTAGACTGTAACAGACCATAAGGTAGTAGACTGTCTAACAGACCATAAGGTAGTAGACTGTAACAGACCATAAGGTAGTAGACTGTAACAGACCATAAGGTAGTAGACTGTAACAGACCATAAGGTAGTAGACTGTAACAGACCATAAGGTAGTAGACTGTAACAGACCATAAGGTAGTAGACTGTAACAGACAATAAGGTAGTAGACTGTAACAGACAATAAGGTAGTAGACTGTCTAACAGACCATAAGGTAGTAGACTGTAACAGACCATAAGGTAGTAGACTGTAACAGACCATAAGGTAGTAGACTGTAACAGACCATAAGGTAGTAGACTGTCTAACAGACCATAAGGTAGTAGACTGTCTAACAGACCATAAGGTAGTAGACTGTCTAACAGACCATAAGGTAGTAGACTGTAACAGACCATAAGGTAGTAGACTGTCTAACAGACCATAAGGTAGTAGACTGTAACAGACCATAAGGTAGTAGACTGTCTAACAGACCATAAGGTAGTAGACTGTAACAGACCATAAGGTAGTAGACTGTCTAACAGACCATAAGGTAGTAGACTGTAACAGACCATAAGGTAGTAGACTGTAACAGACCATAAGGTAGTAGACTGTCTAACAGACCATAAGGTAGTAGACTGTAACAGACCATAAGGTAGTAGACTGTAACAGACCATAAGGTAGTAGACTGTCTAACAGACCATAAGGTAGTAGACTGTAACAGACCATAAGGTAGTAGACTGTCTAACAGACCATAAGGTAGTAGACTGTCTAACAGACCATAAGGTAGTAGACTGTAACAGACCATAAGGTAGTAGACTGTAACAGACCATAAGGTAGTAGACTGTCTAACAGACCATAAGGTAGTAGACTGTAACAGACCATAAGGTAGTAGACTGTAACAGACCATAAGGTAGTAGACTGTCTAACAGACCATAATGTAGTAGACTGTCTAACAGACCATAAGGTAGTATACTCTGTGCCTGTAGTCCTAGATTCTATGTTCATCACTCAGAAAAGCAGTGTTGATATGACCTCAGATCTGTTTCCAGTTCTAGTTCCTCACATGCGTCCCCTACTGATAGTCCACCTCTTCACTAGTGCAGACGGTTGTCTGTAGAGGCCTTCTGTAACAGCAGCATGCTGTGGTGGACCTCTGAAACATACAGCTCCACATACTGCCACCCAGTGGTTAGAGATGGAAAGACTTCAGCCATGTCAGCCATGTCCTATTAAGTACATATCCATGGATGAGTCATTCAGGATATCCTGAGAATATCACCCATTGAATGTGATCTGCTGATTAAAATACATCGTATAAATCCTTATATCCCTTATATTCCTAATGTATTTGATGAATTATTAATTAATGTTGAATATTGAATCTAAAGATTCCTCCCGGAGCTGTCCCGTCTCCCCTAACCTCTCCCCCCCCCCCCAGAGCCTCCCGGAGCTGTCCCGTCTCCCCTAACCTCTCCCCCCCCCCCCCACAGAGCCTCCCGGAGCTGTCCCGTCTCCCCTAACCTCTCCCCCCCCCCCAGAGCCTCCCGGAGCTGTCCCGTCTCCCCGGCCTGCCCCCTCCCGGCGCCGGCCCCTCCGACCTCCTGATGGTGGTTCAGTTCCTGCACAGCTTCTCCGGGGTGCTGGGGCTGGACGGGCCCCCCCCGTCCCCCCGCCTGCTGAGGGAGGGGCTCCTGAACCGGGCCCCCGCCGCCGCCCGCGTCTCCGGCCTCCTGGTCAGCCTCCTGGCGGCCGCCGTGCGCGACCCGGGGCTCCCGGCCGGCCACAGGGTGAGGCCGCGCCCCCTGACACGTGCACCCTGACACACGCACCCTGACACGCGCACCCTGACACGCGCACCCTGACACGCGCACCCTGACACGTGCACTCGTCTACTTTGGAGCATGCACTCCTAACATGCGCACTATAAATGGTGTATTGGTGATTCAACATGTAAACGTGTTCATCCATGACCACGACCCCCCCCAGACCAAGACCCTGCTGGGGGAGCCCCTGGGCAGCGTGCGGCTGACGGGGGACAGCGTGTCGGAGGTCCTGCAGATGTTCCTGGAGGCCCACGGGGAGCAGCCGGAGCTGGCCCTCCGCCTCAGGACCACGCCCTTCAGGGCGCTGCATCCCGCCCACAAGGCCACCCTGCTGGCCGCGCTGGTCAACGAGCTCTGCTGCAGCAAGGCCGTGGTCAGGTGGGCGCACCCACGCACGCACGCACACATGCATTCAGGCACACACACCCGCACTCTCACACACACACTCATTCACCCTCACACATACTCACTCACTGACGTGGTGTTATGACGACACAGAGCTCCTGTCCGGTCTGGGTCTGGCTAACGGTGTGGCCGTCCTTGCCTCCGTTCTCAGTGAGATCGACAGAACCATCGACGCCATGACCGGCCTGAGGAAGGACAAGTGGCGCATCGAAGGACGGCTGCGCAAGTGAGTCTGGGCGGCTAACGACCTGTAGGAGCTAACGACCTGTAGGACCTGTAGGACCTAACGACCTGTAGGACCTAACGACCTGTAGGACCTAACGACCTGTAGGCCCTAATGACCGAACGACCTGTAGGACCTAACGACCTGTAGGACCTAACGACCCGTAGGAGCTAACGACCTGTAGGAGCTAACGACCTAACGACCTGTAGGAGATAACGACCTGTAGGAGCTAACAACCTGTAGGAGCTAACGACCTCTAGGCCCTAACGACCTAACAACCTGTAGTACCTAACGACCTGTAGGACCTAACGACCTGTAGGACCTAACGACCTGTAGGACCTAACGACCTGTAGGAACTAACGACCTGTAGGAGCTAACAACCTGTAGGGGCTAACAACCTGTAGGAGCTAACGACCTGTAGGACCTAACGACCTGTAGGAGCTAACGACCTGTAGGACCTAACGACCTCTATCTAGGATCTAGTCCATCTGTCCCCCATGATGTCACTTCCCACTCATGATGTCACTTCCCCCAGGCTGCGGAGTGCCCACGCTCGGGTGACGGGCAGGAAGGAGGGGGAGGGGCCGGGGGAGGGGCCGGGGGAGGGGCCAGCGGCGGGGGGGGCGGCCGCCGGACGGAGACCCAGGAGGAGAGAAGGAGACAGCGAGGAGGAAGAGGAGGACGACGACGAAAGCGAGGAGCAGGGAGATGAGGAGGAGGACGAAGAGGAGGAGAGCAGAGGAGGAGGAGGAGGAGGAGGAGGAGGGAGGAAGGGGAGGAGGCTCTGTGAGGAAGAGGTTGGTTCACCTTTAAGGAGATGCTCCTCTCCCCCACAGTGAGATCCCTTCAGACAGGGAGGTGTGAGTGAAGATTTTTTCCTATGAAATGGGAAACAACTATAATTAATATAATGCAAATTAGCGTAGCGAACGTGCTCTCCTACGTCCCGCGCAGCATCGGCGTGTCGGCACCAGAGGAAGAGCCTTCTACTGTTTTCATTCACGTTGGAAAATGTGACGCTTTTGTCGAAAACAGGACGACCTACACATTCAGATGGTGTAGTTAATCCATATTCTAGAGCTAGGCCTCAAAGCTAGAGCTAGGGGGAGCAATGGGACAGGGCCTAAGGCTTGCTCCCTCATGTAGACTGATGTTCCCTAAGGCTTGTTCCCTTATGTAGAGTGATGTTACCTAAGGCGTGTTCCCTAATGCTTGTTCCCTTGTTCCCTAAGGCTTGTTCCCTAAGGCTTGTTCCCTAAGGCGTGTTCCCTAATGCTTGTTCCCTTTTTCCCTAAGGCTTGTTCCCTAAGGCGTGTTCCCTTGTTCCCTTGTTCCCTCCTCCCTCAGGACGTCAGCCTCCAGTCAGCCACTGTGGAGGAGCTGGAGAAGCAGATTGAGAAGTTATCCAAAGTAAGACTGTTAATGTTGCTGCTTCACTCAGTCATAGTCCTCCTCACTCTGTCACCTCTGCTCCATCCTAAGCCCTAACCCGGCCCCGCTTGTCTCCGTAGCAACAGAGTCAGATCCGGAGGAAGCTGTTTGACTCCTCCCACTCGCTGCGCTCCACGCCCTACGGCCAGGACCGCTACTGCCGCCGCTACTGGCTGCTGCCCCCCTGCGGAGGGCTGCTGCTGGAGGCCCCGGGGCCCGCAGACGGTACTGGGGGCCTGCTGGGGCTACTGGGGGGTGCTATGGTGGAGACCTCAGGCTACCGGCTCTACTGGGGCGACTGGGAGTGGTCCACAATGTTGGTCTGGTCCAGGTTGTCGTGTTATTATATTGTGTGTGTGTGTGTGTGTGTGTGTGTGTGTGTGTGTGTGTGTGTGTGTGTGGTGTGTGTCTGTGTCTGTGTCTGTGTCTGTGTCTGTGTCTGTGTCTGTGTGTGTGTGTGTGTGTGTGTGTGTGTGTGTGTGTGTCTGTGTCTGTGTCTGTGTGTGTGTGTGTGTGTGTGTGTGTGTGTCTCAGGGTGTGTGGAGCTGAACGAGGAGGGAGAGAGAGGGTCCAGCCTTCAGGGGTTAAAGGTGAAGGAGGAGGAGGAGCCAGCCATCAGCCCCGCCCCTCCGGATCTCCTGCAGGCCCCGCCCCCCCAGAACCTCTTCCTGCTGAAGCCATCCTCCCTCTCCAAGCTCAGCACGCTGCTGGAGGCCGGAGCCCCCCCGGGGGTCCTGGCGGGGGTCCCGTCAGAACCTGGGACCCGCGCCCCTGTAGGACGCCCCCCGGGGGTCCCGTTGGACCCCCCGGCGGAGCAGCTGCTCAGGGCCCTGACGGAGCGCGGCGCCCAGTGGTTCAGCCTGCTGCCCCGCTCCGCCTGCGACCACGCCTCCGTCACCTCCAGCAGCCCCCGGGACGCCTCGCCACCCTGCCTCTCCCCCCAGCCCCCCGCCCTCACAGACCCCCCCCAGCCCCCCGCCCTCACAGACCCCCCCCAGCCCCCCGCCCTCACTGACCCCCCCCAGCCCCCCGCCCTCACTGACCCCCCCCAGCCCCCCGCCCTCACTGACCCCCCCCAGCCCCCCGCCCTCACTGACCCCCCTGGGGCCAGCAGCCTGCAGCTCTCTGCCCTCCAGGTGGGTGGTTTCTGGTGGTTCTGCGTTAGAGTTGCAATCTTTTTATGTTTTTTTCTTTTAACGGTTCTTTATCGTTAGTATAGAACTTACGCCAGCTAGAGGGGAGGTGTAAAAGATAAGTTATAACTTAGTGTTACGTTGAAACTATCTGCTTGGTGCAACTGCTATTTTGTTAGCAGTGTAGAGTGTAAAGTCGAACGTTTGGGTGATTTACGTTCAACGTAGCCTAAGTGGGACCTTGCGTTCTGCTGCGGCAACCAGCTGCAGGTCATTATTACCGTAATTTTCGGACTATAAGCCGCGCCTTTTTTCCCATTTTTCGATTCTGCGGCTTATATAACGTTGCGGCTAATCTATGGATTTTTAAAGCTAACGGCCACTAGGGGGACCTCCTAAATCTATGGATTTTACAGGTTACAGTCCACCAACTTTAACGCCATGTGCTCTATGACCGATCCGTGCCCCCCCACCTTTAAGCGGCGGGCTCCAGCAGGAAAAGCTGGAGGCCGGAAAAGAGTGAAACAGCTAGCGCGCAAAAGTAAAAGTGGAACCGAGAGTGGTACGAGAGAGAGAGAACGAGAGCAAGACAGACATTACGAGAGCGAAACAGCCATCTCTTTCCCAACAATCCCCTCTGTGCACGAACCCTTACATATGGTAATTAGGGCTGGCCCGAATTATTTGAATATTCGAATACTCGTTCAGAAAATTAGTATTCAAAGCTTAAATCAGTATTCGGAGCTTCCTTTAGGTACGTGACGTTACCAGAGCGAGGGAGGCAAAGCGTCAGCGACACCAAGCAGAGAAGCGAGAGAGGTGGAGGAAGAATAGATATCTTGTAGCGGGATCTCGGAGGTAAAGTAATACTTAGGGAAATGCTAACCTTAGCTTAGTTGTTTGTTTACGTTCGCTGTACAGCGCCGCGCCAATCAACTGTGGCTGGGTTGTGCCAGAGCGTGAGCGTCTTGGGAATACCCGGTCAATATAATGGATATAATATGGACACATAAGACAATCAATATTCGGTATTTGTTATGGATTTATTGTACAAATTCCCTGAAAAGATGCACGTTCCAGGATGAATGGAAAAGCTCCCGTAAGGGCTGAGATGGCAGAGGACAGCTGATTTGGAACGGAGCAACAGCTGTTCACTTTCAAGGGGAAAAAATAAGGAACTTCAACCTACTTAGGCATACTAATTAACGTTCAAAAACTATAAAATCTTCAACAAAATATGCAGATACTGTAAAAATCGGTTCCATGGAGTATATAGGGATTATTAATGTTGTTTTTTATGGTGTTTTTTCGTATTCGAATATTCGCTCGGAAAAACCAATATGAGACCTGGTCATTACCAGTACAGTAACCAGTATGAGACCTGACCATTACCAGTATAGTAACCAGTATGTGACATGGTACTTACCAGTACAGTAACCCGTATGAGACCTGATCATTACCAGAACAGTAACCAGTATGTGACCTGGTCGTTCACAGTACAGTAACCAGTATGTAACCTGGTCATTGCCAGTACAGTAACCAGTATGAGACTTGGTCATTACTAGTACAGTAACCAGTATGAGACCTGGTCATTACCAGTACAGTAACCAGTATGAGACCTGGTCATTACCAGTATAGTAACCAGTATGTGACCTGGTCCTTAAAAGTACAGTAACGAGTATGATACCTGGTCCTTACCAGTACAGTAACCAGTATGAGACCTGGTCATTGCCAGTACAGTAACCAGTATGAGACCTGGTCATTACCAGTACAGTAACCAGTATGAGACCTGGTCATTACCAGTATAGTAACCAGTATGAGACCTGGTCATTACCAGTACAGTAACCAGTATGGGACCTGGTCCTTACCAGTATAGTAACCAGTATGTGACCTGGTCCTTACCAGTACAGTAACGAGTATGATACCTGGTCCTTACCAGTACAGTAACCAGTATGAGACCTGGTCATTACCAGTATAGTAACCAGTATGTGACCTGGTCCTTACCAGTACAGTAACCAGTATGAGACCTGGTCATTACCAGTACAGTAACCAGTATGAGACCTGGTCCTTACCAGTACAGTAACGAGTATGATACCTGGTCCTTACCAGTACAGTAACGAGTATGATACCTGGTCCTTACCAGTACAGTAACCAGTATGATACCTGGTCCTTACCAGTACAGTAATCAGTGTGATCTCTCCCCAGGGGGGCGGGGCCTACGCAGGGCTGCCTTTCTTCCCGCCCTTCGGGCCCCTCCCCCCCCTGCTGGCGCTGGCCTATCAGCAGCAGTACGAGGTCGGCGGGACCAGCAACCCCTTCCTGGTCCACGCCCCCCCGGCCCAGACCTCCAATCTGACCCTGCCCAAACCCCCCGCCACCCTCGCCCCGGAGACCACCAGGACGCTGGACTACCCGGAGCCCAGAGCCATCCCCGAGGGTAAGGCCGTGGCCACGCCGACCATGGAGGGCAGAGGGCGGTCCACCCAGGACACAGCCCGTGGCGGGCAGGCAGGGAGTCCAGCCAGGAGCGAGCTGCAGTAGTGGAGCCGGGAGATGGCGACCACTTGGACCAGGGGGGCTGGATCCTGCGGATGTTGTAGAGGGCAGATGTGCAGGATGGGGTCACCGCGCTGATGTTCGCGGAGCAGCATAACTGATTGACCAGTACCACACTGAGGTTTCTGGCAGTTGGTGAAGGAGATACAGCAAAGCTCTCGACAGTGACCAATAGGTCCATGCGAGGGTAATCTTTTCCCTGGCATTAGGAGGAGCTCAGTCTTGTTGAGGTTAAGCTTCAATTGATGGGCAATCTTCCGAGTGCTGACGTCTGCCGGACATTCAGAGATGTGTCTTGCAATCAGGCTGTTGTCAGTGGAAGGGTAAGAGGAATAGCCGATTGTCAGCGTAGCAGTGATCACATAGGAAAAACTGTGTGATGTGATAACAGAGCCCAGGGTTCGGTTATATAGGGAGAACAGAAGGGGCTCCAGTACAGAGCCTTTAGGGACACCAGTGTCGAGAGTGCAGGGTTTGGACAAGGAGCCATTCCATGTGACCTGATAGGTGCGATTCGCCAGGTAGGATGTTGACCAGGATAGCGCAGAGTCAGCGAGGCCGAGTTTGGCGAGAGAGGCAAGGAGGATCTGGTGGTTGACGGTGTCGAACACTACGGATCGGTCGGGGAGAAGGAGAAGCGAGGCTCTGGCAGCACGGAGGGACTCAGTCACCACAAGGAGAGCTTTCTCAAAGTGCAGTCTTGCCTGACTGATGGGGGTGAAGCAGGTTGTTGTGTGAGAGATAGGGGGACAGTTGGTTAGGGATGGCACGTTCCAATGTTTTAGAACGGTATGAAAGAAGAGATAGGCTTGATGTCAGTGACAAGGGTCGGTTTCTTGAGGAGCGGCTTGATTCTGGCCGTCTAGAAGGACGCTGGAACAAGGGGGGGAGGTGGTGGCGTGCTTAGACCTAACTATTGTTGATCGTTAGAGGAGAGAGGGATCAAGTGGGTGAAACCAGAGGTGGGGATAGGGTGAGGGAGGATGGTGGCAGGAGTAAAGGAGGAGCTGATGTCCTTCCCATTCTGTGTGTGTGTTTGTGTGTGTGTGTGTGTGTGTGTGTGTGTGTGTGTGTGTGTGTGTGTGTGTGTGTGTGTGTGTGTGTGTGTGTGTGTGTGTGTGTGTGTGTGTGTGTGTGTGTGTGTGTGTGTGTGTGTGTGTGTGTGTGTGTAGACATGGCATGGGGCTGGTGGAGGGTGCGGGGCGTGGAGGAGCTGCGGGAGGTCGTGGCGGCGCTGCACAGCCGGGGAGTCCGAGAGAGGATTCTGCAGAAACAGATCCAGAAGAACATGGAGTACCTGAGCCTAGCCTGGACCGGGACCTCGGAGGGTACGGCTCACCTGTGGAACCTCACCTGGAGAACCACACCTGTATAACCTCACCTATTGAACACCACCTAACCTGTATAAACACACCTGGAGAACCACACCAGAAGAACCTCCCCTCACCTGTAGAACCACACCTGTAGAACCACACCTCACCTGTGGAAACACACCTGTAGAACCACACCTCACCTGTGGAAACACACCTGTAGAACCACACCTGTATAACCACACCACACCTGTAGAATCCCACCTATAAAACCACAACTCACCTCTAGGACCTCACCTGTAGAACCTCACAGCACCTGTAGAACTACACCCTACCTGTGGAAACACACCTGGAGAACCACACACCTGTAGAACTACACCTTACCTGTGGAAACACACCTGTAGAACTACACCTTACCTGTGGAACCTCAACTCACTGCGTGTGTGTGTGTGTGTGTGTGTGTGTGTGTGTGTGTGTGTGTGTGTGTGTGTGTGTGTGTGTGTGTGTGTGTGTGTGTGTGTGTGTGTGTGTGTGTGTGTGTGTGTGTGTGTGTGTGTGTGTGTGTGGGGGGGGGGGGGGGGGGGGGTCCCTCAGAGGCGTGGCCCCTGGAGGAGCAGGCGCTGGGCGGGGGGGAGCAGTGGTGTGTGGAGCAGCAGGCCATGGAGGTGGACCTCAGCCTGCTGCAGCAGGTGGAGCACCTGGAGAGGAAGGTGTTCTCAGGGGGCCTGCAGAGCAAGGTCAGCAGCTCTATAGAGCTACACCTCCATAGACCTACACCTCTATAGACCTACACCTTTATAGAGCTACACCTCTATAGAGCTACACCTCCATAGAGCTACACCTCTATAGAGCTACACCTCTATCGACCTACACCTCTGTATAGATCTACACCTCTCTATAGATCTACACCTCCATAGAGCTACGCCTCTATTGAGCTACACCTCTATAGACCTACACCTCTATAGACCTACACCTCTATAGACCTACACCTCTATAGAGCTACACCTCTATAGAGCTACACCTCCATAGAGCTACGCCTCTATAGAGCTACACCTCTATAGACCTACACCTCTCTATAGACCTACACCTCTATAGAGCTACACCTCTATAGAGCTACACCTCTATAGACCTACACCTCTATAGACCTACACCTCTATAGAGCTACACCTCTATAGAGCTACACCTCCATAGAGCTACGCCTCTCTATAGACCTACACCTCTATAGAGCTACACCTCTATAGACCAGGCGCTGGGCGGGGGGGAGCAGTGGTGTGTGGAGCAGCAGGCCATGGAGGTGGACCTCAGCCTGCTGCAGCAGGTGGAGCACCTGGAGAGGAAGGTGTTCTCAGGGGGCCTGCAGAGCAAGGTCAGCAGCTCTATAGAGCTACACCTCCATAGACCTACACCTCTATAGACCTACACCTTTATAGAGCTACACCTCTATAGACCTACACCTCTCTATAGACCTACACCTCTATAGAGCTACACCTCTATAGACCTACACCTCAGAGAGCTACACCTCTCTATAGATCTTCACCTCTATAAATCTACACCTCTCTATAGATATACACCTCTCTATAGATCTACACCTCTCTATAGATCTACACCTCTCTATAGATATACACCTCTCTATAGATCTACACCTCTCTATAGATCTGCACATCTTTCTATAGGGGGATTATTTGTTAATCATCACGGCGGATGCGCTCGCAGAATGATGGCAAAAAGAAAAAAAAATTGACAAGTTGCCATAGTTATCTCTGTGTGGTTAATTCGCAGTTGCAGTGTTAAAGGTTGGGTATGGAATTCGCTTTTTTGGCCATTTTTGCAAAATTCCCACAAATCCTTATCATAACCCACTTATAGCCACTGAGTTAGAAGTACTGACATGAAAATTAAACAAGTCAATCATCTGTGGAACGGGCAGGGCTCGAAAAACTCCAGCCAATGATTTCCAGAGCCACCGAGTTGCATTGGACAGTAAGTACGTCAATCAAACGGTCGTACTGCACTCCCCCTCCCCCGCTCCCCGCGCGCGACCCCTTCGTGCACGTACTCAAAGCTCGTGACCCAGAGCAAGCTTCTGTTTGTTGTTATCCTGCGGTAGCTACTGGAGCTAGCTAACTAGCAAATGACTCGCTCTTGCGCATCTGTGTTCGCTCGTGCATGATTGCGCGTCCATGTACTTGGAATGGGTGGAGTCAGAGTCAGCGTTGAAGGAGAGGGGGTAGGACCATTTGAGTTGTGTGTTTTCAAAATCTGCTGGCATTTCGCAAATCCCATACCCAACCTTTAATTTGTGATTTTGTCAGATTACATTAAACTGTATTCCAAAACGCGGTTATATGTTATAGACCCTATAGTATCTGAGGTATAAAGGCTGTGACGAATTTCAAATTATAAATTAGACCGTTGCGATTCCCATTGAAACTAATGGCGCGGTGAATATTCTTAAAAACGAGAGCTGGCAAATTGTGAAGAATGAATTAAACTGTAATCAGACAACGCGGTTATATGCTATAGACCCTAGAGTATCTGTGATATAAAGGCTAGGGCGAATTTCGAATAATAAATATGTACAATCATAGCGCTAGCTCTCTGGCTCATAGCTCAGCGGACTAAAATACCTCCGGTGTGTGTGTGTGTGTGTGTTTGTAGGGATGGCGACCCCCTGCGGTCCAGTCTGGGCGGGGGGACCTGGTCTACCACGAGCACCGAGGCGGTGTGGCGAGGAGGGCCGACAACCCGCTGGACATAGCGGTGCTACGGCTGGGGGAGCTGGAGGCCCACATAGAGAGGAGGTACTGGAGACAGAGAGAGAGAGGAGGTACTGGAGACACAGAGAGAGAGAGGAGGTACTGGAGACACAGAGAGAGGAGGTACTGGAGACACAGAGAGAGGAGGTACTGGAGACACAGAGAGAGAGGAGGTACTGGAGACACAGAGAGAGGAGGTACTGGAGACACAGAGAGAGAGAGGAGGTACTGGAGACAGAGAGAGAGAGGAGGTACTGGAGACACAGAGAGAGAGAGGAGGTACTGGAGACACAGAGAGAGGAGGTACTGGAGACAGAGAGAGAGAGGAGGTACTGGAGACACAGAGAGAGGAGGTACTGGAGACACAGAGAGAGAGGAGGTACTGGAGACACAGAGAGAGGAGGTACCAGAGACACAGAGAGAGAGGAGGTACTGGAGACACAGAGAGAGAGAGGAGGTACTGGAGACACAGAGAGAGAGAGGAGGTACTGGAGACACAGAGAGAGGAGGTACTGGAGACACAGAGAGAGGAGGTACTGGAGACACAGAGAGAGGAGGTACTGGAGACACAGAGAGAGGAGGTACTGGAGACAGAGAGAGAGAGGAGGTACTGGAGACACAGAGAGAGAGGAGGTACTGGAGACACAGAGAGAGAGGAGGTACTGGAGACACAGAGAGAGGAGGTACTGGAGACAGAGAGAGAGGAGGTACTGGAGACACAGAGAGAGAGGAGGTACTGGAGACACAGAGAGAGAGAGGAGGTACTGGAGACACAGAGAGAGAGAGGAGGTACTGGAGACACAGAGAGAGAGAGGAGGTACTGGAGACACAGAGAGAGAGAGGAGGTACTGGAGACAGAGAGAGAGAGGAGGTACTGGAGACACAGAGAGAGGAGGTACTGGAGACACAGAGAGAGAGGAGGTACTGGAGACAGAGAGAGAGAGGAGGTACTGGAGACACAGAGAGAGAGGAGGTACTGGAGACACAGAGAGAGGAGGTACTGGAGACACAGAGAGAGGAGGTACTGGAGACACAGAGAGAGAGGAGGTACTGGAGACAGAGAGAGAGAGGAGGTACTGGAGACAGAGAGAGAGAGGAGGTACTGGAGACACAGAGAGAGGAGGTACTGGAGACACAGAGAGAGGAGGTACTGGAGACACAGAGAGAGGAGGTACTGGAGACACAGAGAGAGGAGGTACCAGAGACACAGAGAGAGAGGAGGTACTGGAGACAGAGAGAGAGAGGAGGTACTGGAGACACAGAGAGAGGAGGTACTGGAGACACAGAGAGAGAGAGGAGGTACTGGAGACAGAGAGAGAGAGGAGGTACTGGAGACACAGAGAGAGAGAGGAGGTACTGGAGACACAGAGAGAGGAGGTACTGGAGACAGAGAGAGAGAGGAGGTACTGGAGACACAGAGAGAGGAGGTACTGGAGACACAGAGAGAGAGGAGGTACTGGAGACACAGAGAGAGGAGGTACCAGAGACACAGAGAGAGAGGAGGTACTGGAGACACAGAGAGAGAGGAGGTACTGGAGACAGAGAGAGAGAGGAGGTACTGGAGACACAGAGAGAGGAGGTACTGGAGACACAGAGAGAGGAGGTACTGGAGACAGAGAGAGAGAGGAGGTACTGGAGGAGAACCACTGAGAGAGAGGAGGTACTGGAGACAGAGAGAGAGAGGAGGTACTGGAGGAGAACCACTGAGAGAGAGGAGGTACTGGAGACACAGAGAGAGAAGGAGGTACTGGAGGAGAACCACTGAGAGAGAGGAGGTACTGGAGACACAGAGAGAGAGGAGGTACTGGAGACAGAGAGAGAGAGGAGGTACTGGAGACACAGAGAGAGGAGGTACTGGAGACAGAGAGAGAGAGGAGGTACTGGAGACAGAGAGAGAGAGAGGAGGTACTGGAGACACAGAGAGAGAGGAGGTACTGGAGACACAGAGAGAGAGGAGGTACTGGAGACACAGAGAGAGGAGGTACTGGAGACACAGAGAGAGAGAGGAGGTACTGGAGACACAGAGAGAGGAGGTACTGGAGACACAGAGAGAGAGAGGAGGTACTGGAGACACAGAGAGAGGAGGTACTGGAGACAGAGAGAGAGGAGGTACTGGAGACACAGAGAGAGAGAGGAGGTACTGGAGACACAGAGAGAGAGAGGAGGTACTGGAGGAGAACCACTGAGAGAGAGGAGGTACTGGAGACACAGAGAGAGAGGAGGTACTGGAGACACACAGAGAGAGGAGGTACTGGAGGAGAACCACTGAGAGAGAGGAGGTACTGGAGACACAGAGAGAGAGGAGGTACTGGAGACACACAGAGAGAGGAGGTACTGGAGACAGAGAGAGAGGAGGTACTGGAGACACAGAGAGAGAGAGGAGGTACTGGAGACACAGAGAGAGAGGAGGTACTGGAGACACAGAGAGAGAGGAGGTACTGGAGACACAGAGAGAGAGAGGAGGTACTGGAGACACAGAGAGAGAGAGGAGGTACTGGAGACAGAGAGAGAGAGGAGGTACTGGAGACACAGAGAGAGAGAGGAGGTACTGGAGACACAGAGAGAGAGAGGAGGTACTGGAGACACAGAGAGAGGAGGTACTGGAGACACAGAGAGAGAGAGGAGGTACTGGAGACACAGAGAGAGAGAGGAGGTACTGGAGACACAGAGAGAGAGAGGAGGTACTGGAGACACAGAGAGAGGAGGTACTGGAGACACAGAGAGAGAGAGGAGGTACTGGAGACACAGAGAGAGGAGGTACTGGAGGAGAACCACTGAGAGGAGGTACTGGTACCTAGCAATAATGTAATGGAGATTCCAAAGCGCTCTTCTATGGTCAGAACCAAGAGACGTCTTTATACTCCCGGACTCTACACACACTGGCGGTTTCTTTGTGATGTAAATGTGATGAGGCCCTCCGCAGTTCCAGAGGGGGGGCTGGGGGGGGGGGGGGGGGGGGGGGCTTGGGTAGAGGTGTTGCTGCGTTGTCTCGACTACAGAGACAATAACGCAGCGTTAACATGAGCAGTTCTAACCTGAGAGACGTTGAAATCCGCGAGCTGCTGACCATCATGGGAGAGAAGGTGATGCAGTCTCATTTAACAAAGACGTTGAAAGATGGTGCGATCTACGAGAAAGACCCAGAGGAACGTTCCTGACGAGGCTTTTGTCGGGATAAAAAACAAGTGGTCAGCAATATAAAGACTATGTTGGCGTTTTCCCACTGGTAAATAGTTAATCGCGTTTGTAGCCTACTCAGACATGAACTCATTCTTGCATGCGGGTGTCTTCATTCATAAAGAATTTAAAACTTTCGGGAGTATGCAATTTATTCTAAAGAGGTCTAGATCCGTGCGCTGCCCCGCCTTCTCCATTGAACCAAGAAAGCCCGGTGAAGTTGCTGGGCGTGCCAAGCCGCGAACGAACCGGCTTGGCAGTGAAGGCCTAAGGAGCGATCGCTGATAGGTCCGTCCTATGCACCGAAAAATATTTAAACAGCATCAAGCTATTCAAATCTCTATTATGCACAGATAATATAACATGTATACACAATAGCATAGTCAGTCATTGGTATTAGGTTAAACAGGGATTTGATAACGTTGATTTGAGGACCACCCACAATGGGTCTGGCCCACCCACAACTGGAGTCCTGGCCCCGTGCCAGAGCCTGCTGTCGTCCCCTGATGAACCATATTCCATCTACCATACCAATACCCCTGTATTTGTGTGTGTGTGTGTGTGTGTGTGTGTGTGTGTGTGTGTGTGTGTGTGTGTGTGTGTGTGTGTGTGTGTGTGTGTGTGTGTGTGTGTGTGTGTGTGTGTGTGT
Organism: Gadus chalcogrammus; assembly: GCF_026213295.1. Lineage (NCBI taxonomy): Eukaryota > Metazoa > Chordata > Actinopteri > Gadiformes > Gadidae > Gadus > Gadus chalcogrammus. The sequence goes on from NC_079431.1 coordinate 625,145, forward strand.
GTGTGTGTGTGTGTGTGTGCGTGCGTGCGTCCAGTGAGGAGGAGGCGGCCCCAGGCATGAGGCTGTGGGGGCGGGCCCTGGCCGAGGTGCGTAGCTCCGCCCAGCTCTCCCTCTGCGTCCAGCAGCTGCAGAAGAGCCTGACCAGGGAGGGGGCCATCATGAAGGCTGTGAGACACACACACACACACACACACACACACACACACACACCCCCCCCCCCCCTGGGCTCTGACCTGTGTAGTGTGTCTGTGTTGCGTTGCAGTGTTGCCAGCTGTGCGGCCGAGGGGACAACGAAGATCTGCTGCTGCTGTGTGACGGCTGCGACCGTGGCCTCCACACCTACTGCCTCCGCCCCCGCATCACCGCCATCCCCGAGGGGGACTGGTTCTGCCCCGCCTGCCTCCCACTGGTACTGGGCCAACAGGAGAGGGCCACCTACCACGGTCACCCATCTTAGATACATCCATTATATTATGTGTATGCTGCATCTATCTACATATTCCTGCTCCTGTGTTCCAGGGCAGCACCCTGACCCCTCAGGAGCAGAGCCCAGCTGGGAACGCTGGGGCCGGAGAGACCGGGGAGACCGGAGAGACCGGGGATACCGGGGAGACCGGAGAGACCGGAGAGACCGGAGAGACCGGGGATACCGGGGAGACCGGGGAGACCGGAGAGACCGGAGAGACCGGAGAGACCAGAGAGACCGGAGAGACCAGAGAGACCAGAGAGACCAGAGAGACCGGAAAGACCGGAGAGACCGGAGAGACCAGAGAGACCAGAGAGACCAGAGAGACCGGAGATACCGGGGTCAGCGGGCCGATCCGTCCCCGGCGGGGGGCTGCCACAGCGGGGGAGGGCTCTGAGGACGAGGCCCCCAGCCCGGCTAGCAGTAGCATCAGCAGCAGCACTAGCGTTAGCATCAGCAGCAGCGTTAGCACCAGCAGCAGCACTAGCGTTAGCACCAGCAGCAGCACTAGCGTTAGCACCAGCAGCAGCAGCTCCGTGAGGAACGACAGGAAGGAGAGCAGGAAGAGGCGGGCTGAGGAGGACGGCTCAGCAGGAAGCCAGCAGGAAAGCCCCGCCCCCTGGGGCAGGAAGGGCAGGACGGCCAATGACAACAAAGACAACGGGACCACGGACCTGTCCGCATGCAGGTAGGCCTGGGCCGCCTGGACGGTCTCTCCAGGAGACAGCTAGATACCGTCGCTCCTAGAGACTCTACTAGAGACTGTCTCTCCTAGAGACTGTCTCTCCTAGAGACCCTACTAGAGACCGTCTCTCCTAGAGACTGTCTCCCCTGGGTCCTGTCTCTCCTATGTCCCGTCTCTCCTGGTCCTGTGTGGACGGTCTCCCCCCCTCAGGGTCTCTCTGTTTCCCAGGGTGCTCCTGGGGGAGTTGGAGGCCCATCAGGATGCGTGGCCCTTCCTGCTGCCGGTGGACCAGCGGTCGGTCCCGGGCTACAGGAAGGTGATCAGGAGGCCCATGGACCTGAGCACCATCAGAGGGAGGGTCAGCTCCAACCAGTAGGTCCCACCGCCACCCCCATTAGGTCAGACCATCACCCCCATTAGGTCCCACCATCACCACCCTGTAGGTCACCTCACCACCCCCAGTAGGTCATATCATCACCCCCAGTAGGTCCCACCGCCACCCCCAGTAGGTCCCACCATCACCCCCAGTAGGTCACACCATCACCCCCAGTAGGTCCCACCATCACCCCCAGTAGGTCCCACCACCACCCCCAGTAGGTCCCACCACCACCCCCGGTAGGTCCCACCATCACCCCCAGTAGGTCACTCATCCCAGTGACCACCAGCAGCTCTCTGCTGCTGGCGGTCCCCTTGTGGCCCTCAGCCCACCTGGTCAACAGATTCCATCCTGAGGCGGTCTGAACATTAAAGCAGCGCTACCTTCATCAGACAGCCCTGCATCACAGGAGGACGTTTAATACCATTCCCTCTCTTATGTATGATGACCACAATCTGGACATGTTCTCTCTGTTCTCAGGTACCCAGACCCTGAGGCCTTCCTCTCTGACCTGGCTCTGGTTCTTGATAACTGATGTCTCTATGTTCTATGTTCTCAGGTACCCAGACCCTGAGGCCTTCCTCTCTGACCTGGCTCTGGTTCTTGATAACTGTTGCCTCTATGTTCTATGTTCTCAGGTACCCAGACCCTGAGGCCTTCCTCTCTGACCTGGCTCTGGTTCTTTATAACTGATGTCTCTATGTTCTATGTTCTCAGGTACCCAGACCCTGAGGCCTTCCTCTCTGACCTGGCTCTGGTTCTTGATAACTGATGTCTCTATGTTCTATGTTCTCAGGTACCCAGACCCTGAGGCCTTCCTCTCTGACCTGGCTCTGGTTCTTGATAACTGATGTCTCTATGTTCTATGTTCTCAGGTACCCAGACCCTGAGGCCTTCCTCTCTGACCTGGCTCTGGTTCTTGATAACTGATGTCTCTATGTTCTATGTTCTCAGGTACCCAGACCCTGAGGCCTTCCTCTCTGACCTGGCTCTGGTTCTTGATAACTGTGAGCGGTTCAATGAGGACCGCTCTGAGATCGGCCGTGCCGGACTCCGGCTGAGGAGCTTCCTGGAGCGGCGCTGGGCCCAGCTGCTGCAGCAGAGCCTGTAGAACCTCTGGAACCTCTGGAACCTTCTGGAACCTCTGGAACCCTCTGGAACCTTCTGGAACCTCTGGAACCTTCTGGAACCTCTGGAACCTTCTGGAACCTTCTGGAACCTCTGGAACCGCTGGAACCTTCTGGAACCTCTGGAACCTCTGGAACCTCCTGCTCTCCGCCGCCGGCCGGGCCGCGGCCTGCCCCCCACCGCTCCGGCCAGCGGACCCCCACGTCTCCCTGGAGATGAACCTCTAGAACCTTCTGAATGTATTTCCTGTTTGGACTATTTATATCCTCTTTTGTTGTGTAAGAAAATGGAGGTGAGGCGAACGTCACGGAAAACTACAAACAAGATGGAGGCTGAAGTTTTTTGAGCAACAAGACAATAAAAGTGTACAGCTCTCTGGTGCTCAGTGTGAATGTGAGAGAGAGAGAGAGACTGTTTCTGATACTCTGGTATATATATTAATATTGTGTATTTGCTTCCAGCAGCTTCATAAAGGATGATTCGGTGAACACAAGATACACGCTTTGCATTTTATTTTATGCCAGCGATGGTAAAATAAAAGGTAATCTTGTTGGAATTTTTTTTTCAAACATATAGAAATACACTCTGGTACGTGCTTATAAAGTGTGGAGCACATTTACTTAAACCTTGCATTGTTACGACCGGCTCAAGGTCACAACACATAGACGGACACCATACTGAGTATGATGCAAAAAAGGTGTTTATTTACAACCAGGAAGATGTACAACATAGACAAAAGCTGGGATCCTGTCAGGAAGTAGAGAGAGAGCCGGAGGGAGGATCCACTTATATAGGCTGCACCCACAGCTTCATGCAGGTGTCCGCAATCACCACTCAGGAGGCTGTAACTTAAAGAGACATGGCAGACACGTACAACGGGACAGACAAATAAAATATTGACACGTAACAGCATACAAACACAGAGTTCGGTATCTAGATTGTCTAAAGTAATATATAAATAAACACAGAGGGGCGGGGCTACTCAGGGAGGAGGAAGTCCTTCAGGCTCGGGGGGCGGGGCTACTCAGGGAGGAGGAAGTCCTTCAGGCTGGGGGGGCGGGGTCAATGGGGGAGGAGGAAGTCCTTCAGGCTGGGGGGGCGGGGTCAATGGGGGAGGAGGAAGTCCTTCAGGCTGGGGGGGCGGGGCTAGTGGGGAGGAGGAAGACCTTCAGGCTGGGGGGGCGGGGTCAATGGGGGAGGAGGAAGTCCTTCAGGCTGGGGGGCGGGGCTACTGGGTGAGGAGGAAGACCTTCAGGCTGGGGGGGCGGGGTCAATGGGGGAGGAGGAAGTCCTTCAGGCTGGGGGGGAGGGGCAGCCTGGATGCGCTGGACAGACGGCTCCGCCCCAGACGGCGACGGACGGACAGACGGCAGAACTGAGCCAGCGAGGCGGGACCTGCTCGGGAAACACAAAACATATCGTTAAAAATATCACACATAATGAAATATATATAGGACGTGGGTGAGTGTGCATGTGTGTGTGTGTCTGTGTGTGTGTCTGTGTGCGTGCGTGCGTGTGTGTGCGTACCCCTGCCCAGCGTGGTCCTCATGGCGGCGGCGGCCAGCTCCAGCGCCGTGTTCCCCTCGGCGTTCCTGGCGCTCCCGTCGGCCCCGTAGGCCATCAGCAGCTCCACCACCGGCCCCGCCCCTGCCACCACCGCCGCGTGCAGCGGGCTGCTGCCCCCCGCGGCCCCGCCCACCTCCGCTCCTGGGGAGACGTGTTATTATTAATGTTGTTATCCTCATGAATATACATGAGGCCCTGTGTGTATGTCAGTGTGACGTCACGTTGACCCACACAAACACACACGTAACAAGCACGCACTCACGAGGTCAGAGTGGAGTCAGTGAGGGGTCAGAGGTCAGCGGGGGGTCGCCGTGGGGTCAGAGGTCAGCGGGGGAACACCGTGGGGTCAGTGGACAGTGAGGGGTCAGAGGTCAGTGGGGGGTCAGAGGTCAGCGGGGGTCACCGAGGGGTCAGAGGTTGTGTGGGGTCAGCGTGCCGTAGACCCGTACCTGCGAGCAGCAGACTCTCCACGCAGGCCGTGGCCCCCCCCAGGCAGGCGGCGTACAGGGGGGTCCCACGGCCGGGCAGCGCCGCCTCCACGGCGCCCCCGGAGGCCAGGAGCAGCTCCAGACACTCCCTGTGGCCTGAGCACAACAACAACACAACGACACCGTCATAACGCCACAACACAACACAGAGTCACAACACCACAACACAGAGAGTCACAATAACACAACACAACACAGTCACAACACCACGCAACCCCGCCCCCCTCTCTGCTCCCGCCTCCCCGTTGAGGGGGCATTCACGCATTTGTGATCGACAGGCGAGATTGATTCTCCAAACCAATCAGGGAAGACCTTATAGGTGATGGTGTTGAGGTGTTCAGAAGTGACCCCGGAGCATCTGGATCTAAAGGAGCTGATACATCCCAGCTAACTGTTAGCCCAACGCTAGGCTACTGCTAACAAAGGACCTCAAAGAATAGCTCTAAATCTGAGCTACTGCACCTTTAAGTGAATGGGTCCCGCACGCACAAGCACATAAAAACACACACACACACATACACACACACACACACACACACACATACACACACACACAGACGCAGGCACACACACACACACATAACACACACACACACACACACACACATAACAAGCACCCCCTCACCTCTCCCGGCCGCCTCGTGGACCGCCCCTGCCAGCAGCTGATTGGTTGGGACGGCCGGGCCGCGGCCCAATAGCAGTCTGACGCAGGCGGCGCTGCCCCGGCGGCAGGCGTTGAGGAGGGGCGTGGCTCCGTCAGAAGACTCCGCCTCCACCTGGACGGAGACACAGAGTGAGTGTGTGTGCGCCTGTGCGTGCGTGCGTGCGTGCGTGCGTGTGTGCGTGCGTGCGGTTACCGTGGCACCGTGCTCCAGCAGCAGCCGGGTGCAGGGGGCGTGTCCGGCGAGGCAGGCCTCGTGGAGCGCCGTCACGCCGTCCAGAGACCGCAGGTCAGCGGGGAAGCCCTGGGGAGAGGACCTGTCACTCACAGCCCACAGACAGCCCTCCGGGGGACGGCCGGACCGGACCACCGGAGGGGGACCCCAGAGGGGACCCCCAGAGTGGACCGGACCACCAGAGTGGACCCCCAGAGTGGAATGGACCCCCCGAGTGGACCGGACCACCGGAGGGGACCCCCAGAGTGGTCCGGACCCCCAGAGGGGACCGGACCCCCAGAGGGGACCTCCAGAGTGGACCGGACCCCCAGAGGGGACCTCCAGAGTGGACCGGACCCCCAGAGGGGACCTCCAGGGCCTCCTCGGGGCCGGGCCCTCAGACTGGGGGTCCACCGTGCTGCCTGTGTGGCGGCGGAGGTTGCCGGTTCCCTACCTGGGTCAGCAGGGTCCTGAGGCTCAGCGGCCGCCCCTGGAACGCCGCGTCGTGCAGCGGGCTCCGGTCCGACCCGGACTCTGAGGGGACGAAGGGACGGGGACAGAGTCACACACCGACTGGACCAGCTCCAGCTCCCCAGGGGTTCAGGAGGCTCAGGGAGGCCCCAGAGGGGTCTGGAGCCCACAAAGGATCTGCACTAAACACCTCCAAACTACACTAAACAAACTACACACTACACTAAACAAACTACACACTACACTAAACAAACTACACACTACACTAAACAAACTACACACTACACTAAACACCTCCAAACTACACTAAACAAACTAAACAAACTACACACTACACTAAACACCTCCAAACTACACTAAACAAACTACACACTACACTAAACAAACCACACACTACACTAAACAAACCACACACTACACTAAACACCTCCAAACTACACTAAACAAACTACACACTACACTAAACACCTCAAAACTACACTAAACAAACTACACACTACACTAAACAAACTACACACTAAACAAACTACACACTACACTAAACAAACTACACACTACACCTCCAAACTACACCAAACAAACTATGCACAACACTAAACAAACTACACTAAACAAACTACACACTACACTAAACAAACTACACACTACACTAGACCAACTACACACTACACTAAACAAACCCCAAACTACACTAAACAAACTACACACTACACCCCACACTACACTAGACCAACTACACACTACACTAAACAAACTACACTACACTACACAAACTACACTAGACAAACTACACAAAACAACCTCCACACTACATTAGACAAACTACACACTACACTAAACAAACCCCACTACACTAAACAAACCCCACACTACACTAAACAAACTACGCACTAGACCAACTACACACTACACTAAACAAACCCCACACTACACTAGACCAACTACACACTACACTAGACAAACTACACACAACACTAAACAAACTGGACTACACTAAACAAACCCCACACTACAGTAAACACAAAGAGACTAATGGAGGTTCACTCAAAGACATGCAGGCTGTGTTGCCAGCTCACCTTCTCTATAAACTCTGACCTTAGCGTGACCTTACCAGCCATGAGGGCATTGCAGGAGAGACCCCCGTAGACCCGGAGGGAGCGCTGGACCCCGACCTGGGGGGGCCCGACCTGGGGGGCCAGGAGGACTTCTGTGTCAGCCATGTTGACGGAGAGCGTATGTGTCCAGGTGTGTGTATCCAGGTGTTTCTCTCCAGGTGTGTTTCTGTCCAGGTGTGTGTGGGGCAGAGACCCTTGTTGCCCCTCTTATCAAAATCCCCCCCCCCTGCCACGCCCACACCTCATGTGCATAACAAAGCAACAGGGGCGCTTTCTCCCCCCTCCCAACTCTCCTCTTCCAGTCCGGCTAGAAGCCGCTAACCCCAAACACCAGAGGATACTGGTTCAAAACCACCAACCTCAAGGTTCTAGTCAGAGTACACTTATAGACCACTTACTAACTCCTAGTGACCCAGCTGTAGGTAGAGACCTCTTACTAACTCCTAGTAACCCAGCTGTAGGTAGAGACCTCTTACTAACTCCTAGTGACCCAGCTGTAGGTAGAGACCTCTTACTAACTCCTAGTAACCCAGCTGTAGGTAGAGACCTCTTACTAACTCCTAGTGACCCAGCTGTAGGTAGAGACCTCTTACTAACTCCTAGTGACCCAGCTGTAGGTAGAGACCTCTTACTAACTCCTAGTGACCCAGCTGTAGGTAGAGACCTCTTACTAACTCCTAGTGACCCAGCTGGAGGTAGAGACCTCTTACTAACTCCTAGTGACCCAGCTGTAGGTAGAGGCCTCTTACTAACTCCTAGTGACCCAGCTGTAGGTAGAGACCTCTTACTAACTCCTAGTGACCCAGCTGTAGGTAGAGACCTCTTACTAACTCCTAGTGACCCAGCTGTAGGTAGAGACCTCTTACTAACTCCTAGTAACCCAGCTGGAGGTAGAGACCTCTTACTAACTCCTAGTGACCCAGCTGTAGGTAGAGGCCTCTTACTAACTCCTAGTGACCCAGCTGTAGGTAGAGACCTTACTAACTCCTAGTGACCCAGCTGTAGGTAGAGACCTCTTACTAACTCCTAGTGACCCAGCTGTAGGTAGACCTCTTACTAACTCCTAGTGACCCAGCTGTAGGTAGAGACCTCTTACTAACTCCTAGTGACCCAGCTGTAGGTAGAGACCTCTTACTAACTCCTAGTGACCCAGCTGTAGGTAGAGACCTTACTAACTCCTAGTGACCCAGCTGGAGGTAGAGGCCTCTTACTAACTCCTAGTGACCCAGCTGTAGGTAGAGACCTTACTAACTCCTAGTGACCCAGCTGTAGGTAGAGACCTCTTACTAACTCCTAGTGACCCAGCTGTAGGTAGAGACCTCTTACTAACTCCTAGTGACCCAGCTGTAGGTAGAGACCTCTTACTAACTCCTAGTGACCCAGCTGTAGGTAGACCTCTTACTAACTAACCCAGCTGTAGGTAGAGACCTCTTACTAACTCCTAGTGACCCAGCTGTAGGTAGAGACCTCTTACTAACTCCTAGTGACCCAGCTGTAGGTAGAGACCTCTTACTAACTCCTAGTAACCCAGCTGTAGGTAGAGGCCTCTTACTAACTCCTAGTGACCCAGCTGTAGGTAGAGGCCTCTTACTAACTCCTAGTGACCCAGCTGTAGGTAGAGGCCTCTTACTAACTCCTAGTGACCCAGCTGTAGGTAGAGACCTCTTACTAACTCCTAGTGACCCAGCTGTAGGTAGAGACCTCTTACTAACTCCTAGTAACCCAGCTGTAGGTAGAGGCCTCTTACTAACTCCTAGTGACCCAGCTGTAGGTAGAGGCCTCTTACTAACTCCTAGTGACCCAGCTGTAGGTAGAGACCTCTTACTAACTCCTAGTGACCCAGCTGGAGGTAGAGACCTCTTACTAACTCCTAGTGACCCAGCTGGAGGTAGACCTCTTACTAACTCCTAGTAACCCAGCTGTAGGTAGAGACCTTACTAACTCCTAGTGACCCAGCTGGAGGTAGAGACCTCTTACTAACTCCTAGTGACCCAGCTGGAGGTAGAGACCTCTTACTAACTCCTAGTGACCCAGCTGGAGGTAGAGACCTTACTAACTCCTAGTGAACCAGCTGGAGGTAGAGACCTCTCCCCCTGCTGTGAGGCCAGTCTCTTGGGTCCAGGAGGTGCACCAGACCTGAGGTTCAGTTTCGCTGAAGGCGTGTATTCAGGACCGTCTGCATTCCACTCTTTGTCTCTGAGACGCTGCCTTGCTAAAGGGCTGTAGGGCGGGGTCACGCCTACACACAACCCGTCTCCTAAGACCCACTGATGGAAGCATTGGGCTCCTTGAACAAAGACACGCAGATTAAACCTGTTACTTCAGATCACCGTCAAGTATTCAAGAACAAACCAAACTGAAGATGTTGGTAGGAAATGTTATTTATAGAAATATACTTTCACTGTGCCAAAAGCATTTACAAAAATACATCCTGATTAGCATTCTAATCTGTTCCTCCGCCCCAGAGCGCTGAGTCAAGGGGCCCTGATTAGCATGTGTGTGCCCGGGGGCCGTCGATCGTTAGCGTGCAAATCAAACATCAGCGTCCTTAGAAGGCAGTCAGACCCTCTCGGAGCGGAGGCCAGAGATCACCGGCCGCTGGTCACAGCGCCCCAACATCTGGCCAGTCTGTAGGGGTTAAACATCTGGCCAGTCTCTAGTGGTTAAACATCTGGCCAGTCTGTAGGGGTTAAACATCTGGCCAGTCTGTAGGGGTTAAACATCTGGCCAGTCTGTAGGGGTTAAACATCTGGCCAGTCTGTAGGGGTTAAACATCTGGCCAGTCTGTAGGGGTTAAACATCTTGGTGCAGATAAGTCCAACGCTGCCAGACCCTAAAGGCCTGTGGCCCTGGAGGGGCCCCCTGGAGACTTGGAGACCCCCCCCCCCCCCCGAGACCGGAGGGCCCCCTCTGGGAGGACCTTGTGTGTCCCTCCATAGAAACAATCCAGTGTTCATGAAGACGACCGAAGTCCCTCTGCTGTAGGGGCCCCATCAGACCAGGGGTCCTACTGCTGTAGGGGCCCCATCAGACCAGGGGTCCCTCTGCTGTAGGGGCTCCATCAGACCAGGGGTCCTACTGCTGTAGGGGCCCCATCAGACCAGGGGTCCCTCTGCTGTAGGGGCCCCATCAGACCAGGGGTCCCTCTGCTGTAGGGGCCCCATCAGACCAGGGGTCCCTCTGCTGTAGGGGCCCCATCAGACCAGGGGTCCCTCTGCTGTAGGGGCTCCATCAGACCAGGGGTCCTACTGCTGTAGGGGCCCCATCAGACCAGGGGTCCCTCTGCTGTAGGGGCCCCATCAGACCAGGGGTCCCTCTGCTGTAGGGGCCCCATCAGACCAGGGGTCCCTCTGCTGTAGGGGCCCCATCAGACCAGGGGTCCCTCTGCTGTAGGGGCCCCATCAGACCAGGGGTCCCTCTGCTGTAGGGGCTCCATCAGACCAGGGGTCCCTCTGCTGTAGGGGCCCCATCAGACCAGGGGTCCCTCTGCTGTAGGGGCCCCATCAGACCAGGGGTCCCTCTGCTGTAGGGGCCCCATCAGACCAGGGGTCCCTCTGCTGTAGGGGCCCCATCAGACCAGGGGTCCCTCTGCTGTAGGGGCTCCATCAGACCAGGGGTCCCTCTGCGGTTGGGACCCCTCTCCAGCCTCCTCTGCTGGCGGGTCCCGTTGCGGGGGCCCCCACAGCGCCCGGGGCCCGCTGGCGTCCAGGGCGCGGTCCATGCCCTGGTCCGGGACCAGCCAGCGCAGCAGCAGCAGGAACAGGAAGTTGAGGACGGCGACGAAGGCGAAGATGGAGCCGGCCACGCCCCCGCAGTGGTCCCGGAGGCGGAGCAACCGGCCGGCCAGCGGGAGGACCTCCTCCACACACACCCGGTCATACACCTGCACGCACACGAACACGCAGACACACACACACACACACAGGAGGAGGTCAGAGGTCAGGAGGAGGTCAGAGGTCAAGAGGAGGTCAGAGGTCAGGATGAGGTCAGGAGGAGGTCAGAGGTCAGGATGAGGTCAGGAGGAGGTCAGAGGTCAGGAGGAGGTGGCCCCACCTTCTCGGTGCGCTCCGCCACGTCCCTCCAGGTGTAGAGGCTCCTCACGCGGGCGTGCACGGCGGCGGGCGAGGCCACGGCGCCGCGCCGCAGCCGGCCAATCACGGCCTCCAGCCCGTCGCTCAGCGAGCGCACGGTGGGGTCACACAGCAGGATGAGGTCATCAGGGAGCACCTCGGGGATCCCCCCCACACGGGTACTCACCACCTTGGGGGGGCAACAACAGAGGACGAGGAGGGGGGGGGGGGGGGGGG